>NW_026858840.1:0-115372 GCF_026571515.1 Ruditapes philippinarum
AAAACCCCAACAGGTGTTCCTTAATCCTGGCTGGATAGCTCCCTCAGAGGGAAGAAGCCCATCCTGGCCTTCAGGAGTCAAAAATACAATGTTTGTAAGGCCAAAGTAGTTTTGAAGTTTTGGGATCCTGACCCACATGGAGAGGGAAGCGCCCGAATGGAGAGGGAAGCGCCCAGTGTGATTTTATATAATTGTTTTTCTAACTTCTTTCAATGGCTGTACTTTATTAAATATTTTACTTTATTTATTTCAGGAATTGTATCCTGGAGCATTTTCCACATGTACCCTGTGGATGGTGAGGGAAAAACTAAGGGACATTTAAAAATCATGAAGACGTGAACAGGAATTTCAAAAGATAGATATTTGAATACATTAAAAATTTAACCGGATACCAAAAAATTATAACTGAACATTGAGTGTAATATTTACCATTAAAGACTTCTAACTTAACTTTTCATTTGTAGTGCATTACTATTTACTTCACACTGACATTAAAATGTTTAAGTGAGTCATGTGATCATTTTTTGCTCTGTATTATTACAAAGAAGTTTCTTAATTCCTTAAAAAGGACAATATAATTGCTCTCTTTTCAGAATATTTTCATTGGATGTTATATTTTTTTCTGATTTTTCCATGGATATTCTTTGAAATTTCCAAGGTTTTTGCTCAAATAAACCTTGGAAAATTCCTCTGATGCCCTTAAGTAAGAATCCTTGAAAATATAACAGTATTCCCAGTTGGTGAGAAACTTTCTGAGGTTTTCATTTAAAAAAACCTTGGAAAACAAACCACGGAAATACTTTAAAAATCCTTGAAACGTTCCAATACTCCGAGGTCACTCATTTTCCAAGGTTTTTCTAAACAAAATCCTCGGAAAATTATTTTACGAGGTTTTTATTCTGAAATCCTTGGAAATCGTTCCAATACTCCGAAGGTCACTCATTTTACAAGGTTTTCTAAAAAAATCCTCGGAAATTATTTTACGAGGTTTTTATTCTGAAATCCTTGGAAATCGTTCCAATACTCCGAGGTCTTACTTTTTACGAGGTTTTTTTTTTAAAAAACTCGGAAATTTTTTTACAAGGTTTTTCACTCTCTCCCTATTTTTCCAAGGTTTTTTTAATAGCAAAGTTTTGCATTTTCTTGTTCCAATACTCCGAGGTTTTTTTCCAAGGATTTTGAGCCAAAAACCTTGGAAAATCTACACCCGGGTGTTACAATACTGGGTAAACCCAAAAGCCCCCATCGTCACTCCGTACAATTTAGTCTTTCCTTTGCTCTTGCACAGCAAAGGTGTGCCACCGTCATACTAAAAATAGAACATACAAATATTAAGTGTTGACTTTAGGCGTATTTTTGCATCATACCAACACTCCAGAATGACAAATTAGGCTGTGCAAAGTAAGCCAAAACTATTATTTCATTCAATGCCTGTGACGTTATTCAGTGCCTTAGCTTTGATACTCTTGTTTGCTCTATATATTATGTTCTGTTAATATATTGGCATTTGTCTGATACTAACCGCTGTTACCTGTTACTGAGTTTCGTCACCGGTTTTGAACTATTAACTGACCCTACCTGTTTAAACGGATAAACATGACAACCCTACTTTTCAGATGAAATGAGATTCTAAATTTCTTTAAAAAAAAGTTACTATCCAAATTTAACACATTTGAAAATACATGTATACCATTGTTACTTTTTAAAGGATTGTTGGAGCTACTATTTACCTTGCATGTGTTTGTCAAGTCTTGGTTAAAAGCACATAAAAACAGTTTCTTAAAGTATTTCACCACCAGTGCAAATCGATGGTTTTAGCATGGCTGGACTGTACTTCCTCATAGTTGTGGGTAGTAGAGTCTGAACTAAAATAGATAATGAAAACAACCGGATATTAGCGATTTACAACCCAAATATAGCGATGTTTTTTTAACTTCTAGACGTGCAAAGCTTTTATTAAATCTCCGTTCTATGAAGGACAGTAGGGGTCACTCTTAGTTAAGTTCTTTACAGCACCATCAGGTATATTTAAATCATTTAAAAGACCATTTTGTATATTTGAATTCACAAATTAAGTCGACACCAGCAAAATATATAGATTGCAAGAAGATTTTACTAGATATAAAATTGGGAGAACAGTGAAAGACCAGGGTTTTTATTGTTGCAATCTTAAACATGAAAGAAAGTATAAATTTGTTTACATTAATGAATATCCCTAGCACTGGAAGAGAATATTTAGCGCATGCGCAATCTTGTTGGGCAGTAAGTGAGATCTATGCAACAATGAAGAAATATATATCAAACATGTCTGAAAAATAATGTGTAATTTAAGTTGATAAAGATAGTGAGGTATCAACCCAGCATCTAATCTATTGCATAAATTATTTAAGAATTGACAAATTACATTTATCCCATTTAATGAAGCCATATCCCGGAACTATGCACGCGCCTTTTTTCTTATGAATGTTCTTGTCTTCCTTTGAAGATTTAGCTAAATTTTGTAGACCGAACGTCTGAAATGAAAGACAAGAATGATGATCAGAATAATATTAACAGGTAATCATACATTGTATTTAACTCATTTATTCTCGGTCATTTCTTTTTAGCTCGACTATACGAAGTATATGGAGAGCTGTCCTACTCGCCCCGGCGTCGGCGTCTGCGTCCGCGTCCAGATTTTAGATTAAAGTTTTGGTGCAGTAAAATATTTTTCACTATAACTTTGTCATTTCTTAAGGTATCAACTTCAAACTTCAAATATATCTTCCTTATCATCAACCACATCATATGTGACAAGGTTCATAACTCTAGCACCAATATTTTCAGATTGATCTCCCCTTGAACTTAGAATTTTCCTTAAAAAATACTATTTTTTACTGTTACTTCCTTATTTCTTAATGGATCAACCTCATACTTCAAATATATGTACCTTATCATCATCCCCATCTTATGTGACAAGGTTCATAACTCTAGCACCAATAGTTTCAGATTTATCTCCCCTTGAACTTAGAATTTTCCTCAAAAAGTACTATTTCTTACTGTTTCTTCTTTATTTCTTAAGGGATCAACCTCATACTTCAAATGTATTTACGTTATCATCATCCCCATCTTATGTGACAAGGTTCATAACTCTAGCACCAATATTTTCAGATTTATCTCCCTTTGAACTTAGAATTTTCCATAAAAAATATTTTTTTTACTGTTATTTATTTATTTCTAAAGGGATCAACTTCATACTTCAAATATGTTTACGTTATCATCATCCACATCTTATGTGACAAGGTTCATAACTCTAGCACCAATATTACAAGAATTATCTCCCCATAAACTTAGATTTTTTTACTAGAAAAATGTTATTTTTTATTATAACTTTTTTATTTTTAAAGGTATCTACCTCAAATTCCAAATTCCAAATACTTATTCCTTATCAACAATTACATTTTATGTGACATTGTTCATAACTCTTGATGCAACATTTACAGATTTATCTCTCTTTGAACTTAGGATTTTCTTTAAGAAATATAATAGCTTCTTTTCTTTTTAAGGTATCTGCTTCAAACTTCAAATATATGTTTCTTATCATTACACAAATGTTGTGTGACAAGGTCCATAACTCTAGCATGACTATTTCTAGCATTATTCCCCTTGATCTTGGAATTTATGTTAACAAATATTATTTTTTTACTATAACTTAATACATAATTATACATAATTTTTTCATAGTTTTGTCCTCCTTACTGCGTCCAGTATTTCATTAGTCGAGCTTCGCTGTCTCCTGTGACAGCTCTTGTTTGTTATATTCTAAGTTTTTTTGGAAAAAAAAAAGGTTTAGAACAAGGTGTGCAATTTAACGTTCAAGTACAAAAAAAATGTAATAATAAATGTTTCTCATTTTCTTGAAATAAAAACACAAATTTCAGTTCGGTGTAGCTTTTAAGCATTCCGACCTTCCATTTACACAACTCTCTCTTCACTTATTTTGACTTTTTTTATTTCAAGTCCCGCGCACTACCATCTCCACCGACCTACAATTATAATTCAAATAAGAACATAATATAAGAACAGCTCTGTTAATTACCTTGACCCTTTCTCCTAGTTCCGGCTCATTTTCAAGCTGTAATAAAGCAACATCCCCTTCAATTCCATTGGTAGGATCTAGTTTTGGGTGCTGCAAAAAAAGTTTCATTGCTTGAACACGTTTGTAGCAGAAACTATCAAAGAAAACATAGACTGAGATTCCCTAAAGATACACTTTTCACAATTTAAGATAATTTGAAATACAGTCAAACAATTTAATCACATGTTTTCAACATTTTTTGAGTTAGTGATTTAGTCTTAAGTTTTAATGCTGTGACTATTTCATGAATCGATACTGAAAAACTTAAATATTAACTAAAAATTTACAACATATATTAAACCAAAACCAGTTATTTAATCACTTATTTGGCTAATTATGTCCAATAAAAGAAGAAATTCAGTCTGTATTTAGTACATTCTACAGAAAACATGAGTAATGAAAGCAAACAAAAGAAATGAAACTGCAGACCCAGTTTGGTGGAGTCTGTTCACTTGAGATGATGCAAGGTGCAACATTACACCCGCTAGCATTGGCTTAAAGCAGCATGTCTCCAGATTCACACTAATTTTCATGAATTTTTTTTCAAAATGTATTCAAGAACTGTATATTTTTAGCTCCATGTTGAGAGTAAAATATCAAAAAGAGGTCAAAATATGCAAAAATAGCACTTACTATGTTAATCGTGCAGTAGAAATATGGTGATCACTACTGTCAAATAAGTCATTAATCACACATAAAATGTAAATTACTATTTCAATCTTGAATCTTTTTACTTTGCATAAAATCTTAGTTTTTTTATTTTTTTGAAATATTTTGGCTCATCTTAAGGGAGGAAGCTAAAAGTATGAAACTTACAAGTAGAACTTTCGACACTTCCATGGCTTGTTTAGATTCTTCAGTTTCATTAGCTCTGTCGTATTCACCGAGAATCACTTCAAGGAAGAATGCTCTGTAAGATATGATTTACCAGTATTTAATGTTTTAGTACCAGACGTTTTGAATGATTTTAAATTTCTAGCACTACTATAATATGAATGATTTTAAATTTCTAGCACTGTAAATTATGAATGATCTGATATTTTAGCACTGTAAAATATGAATGATTTGATATTTCTGGCACTGTAAAATATGAATGATTTGATATTTCTGGCACTGTAAAATATGAATGATTTGATATTTCTGGCACTGTAAAATATGAATTATTTGATATTTCTAGCATTAAAAATATGAAGGATCTGATATTTCTAGCACTTTAAAATATGAATTATTTGATATTTCTGGCACTGTAAAATATGAATGATTTGATATTTCTAGCACTATAAAATATAAATGATTTGATATTTCTAGGACTGTAAAATATGAAGGATTTGATGTTACTGGCACTGTAAAACATGAATGATTAATTTAATATTACTTGCACTGTAAAATATGAATAATTTGCATATTTCTAGAGCTGTAAAATATTAATGAATTGATATTACTTGCACTGTAAAATATGAATAATTTGCATATTTCTAGCACTGTAAAAAATGAAGGATCTGATATTTCTTGCACTGTAAAATATGAATGATTTTACATTTATGGCACCATAAGCTATTTTTCTATGAATTATTACAAACATGTATTTCTAGCATTGTAAAATTTGAATAATTTTATATATTTAGCTCTGTAAACTTTGACAAATGTTATATTTCTAGTACTGTAAAACTGCAAATGTAACTAGAACTATCACTAAATGTGATTAATACCCCCACAAGACTGCTTCGGAAATGAGGATGTTACTAGTAACAGAATACCTTGTAAAAGAATTGAAATATAGAGTTATGGTTGTGGGCAATTAAAGATAGTTGTGGTTCTTATATGTTGCATTTCCTTTCAATGTGGTTGGCCATTGATGAAGTTTAATTGAATTACTCTGTAATTAGTCCAGAAAGACAAAGGAAAGGATCAAAGGGCAATAACTCTATAAAAACTGAAGATAGAGTTATAGTTCTTGTGCACTGCACTTCCTCTTATTGTGCTTGACCATTGTATGAAGTTGTTTTGAATTCCAACCTGTATGTTTTAAGTTATGCTCCTGACAAGGAAAAGTATCAAAGGGCAGTAACTCTGTATTTTGTCAAAATGGAGTTATGGCTCATGTGCACTGCACTTCCTTTTAATGTCCTTGACAACTGTATGAAGTTGTATTGAATTCCAAACAGTAGTTTTCAAGTTATGCTCTGGACAAGGAAAAGTAACAAAGGGCAATAACTCTGTAATTAGTCAAGATGGAGTTATGGTTCTTGTGCACTGCACTTTCTCTCAATGTGCTTGACCATTGTATGAAGTTATATTGAATTCCAACCATTAGTCTTCAAGTTATGGTCCGGACAAAAAAGGCAATGGAAAAGTAACAAAAGGCAATAGCTCTGTAATTACTTTAGATAGAGTTATGGTTCTTGTGCACTGCACTTCCCCTTATTGTGTTTGACAATTGTATGAAGTTGTTTTGAATTCCAACCAGTAGTTTTCAAGTTATGCCCGGGACAAAGGAAAAGTAACAAAGGGCAATAACTCTGTAATTAGTCAAGATAGAGTTATGGTTCTTATGCACTGCACTTCCTCTCAATGTGCTTGACCATTGTATGTAGTTATATTGAATTCCAATCATTAGTCTTCAAGTTATGGTCCGGACAAAAAAATCAATGGAAAAGTAACAAAGGGCAATAACTCTGTAATTACTTTAGATAGAGTTATGGTTCTTGTGCACTGCACTTCCCCTTATTGTGTTTAACAATTGTATGAAGTTGTTTTGAATTCCAACCAGTAGTTTTCAAGTTATGCCCCGGACAAGGAAAAGTAACAAAGGGCAATAACTCTGTAACTCTATAACTCCGACCGAACGACCACCGGGTGACTCCTATATACCCCCCCAAACTTTGTTTTTGGGGGTATAAAAAGCATAAACTGTTTTATATTCCTTTTTTGGGCCCCCCAAAATAAGAATGATCCCTTTTTATTCTTCCTGTCCAAATATTTGGAATTTATAAACCTTACAAAACCACTTTTGCATAATTAAACATTTACACATTGACAAATCATTATACGTGTAGAGTGATATCTTAGAGTGAATGTTGATCTTTAAGCATGAAAACGTAAATGTTAGTCTTTGAGGAAGAACACAGTAACATTGAGCATGAAGACACGATTGTTAGTTTTTGAGCATTAAAATGTAAATATTTGATTTTGAGCATGAAAACGCTGTTAGATATATGTATTCATCATAAATATTACATTAGCAAAAAAATAGTTGAAGTACTTTGTTTGAATGTTTGAGACAAAACATGATTGTACAAACATTATATTTAGTGTGAGCATTGTGAAAAAAAAATGTTAAAATTTCATCAACCTTTTATCAATGTAATGGTAACCACATGTAAGAACGACCCGGGATTGTAGAAGTATACCGGATCCAATCAGCTCTTTCGACCACTTGTCAACGATATTCACAAAATATGGAAATTCCCCGGGCTCTGTTTCAAGAGTTCCAGGACCCTTTATTCGATCAGCGACCCGTCCGCTACTTACAACACCTATGAAACCTGTAAAATGAAAGTTAAGTTTTGACGAATAAAATTAAGGACTTTGTACTTTTTAATCCAGAAATGTAGGCCTGTTTAAAAAATATTCACCCTGCCTCCTCAGCAAAGAAAGTCTAAATAGGCATTAGCTCTAAACAGATGTAATAAAATTTACATGCAATTTCTTAGAATTACCAATCCTCTATATTTCTTGGGCTGCAAATAATAAAATAATAAGAACCACTAACATTACACATTACTTTTCAAAACATTATTTCAAAAGATATGTTGTAGTTGGCATACTTTGAATTTGGGACAGTCCATTCAGAGTTGAAGGGTTTTCAATAATAAGATATTAGAATATAGCTATGAACATAATAGAACAGGGATAAGCAGCCTGGCCTGACTGTATACTGATGGCAAAGGCTAATCACTTCCGGTTCCAGCAGGTTAAGGCTTAATTATTAGTATACATGTACATGTATAATGAGATAAAAGATTAAATTAAAATAATTGAAATTTTCAAAAGATTGTGATATAAAAGCTTACAGGCAGTTATTTTCTATATATCAAATAAGTGTAATAAGTTTTGACAAAGTTTATGCAGAGCTAAAGTTGTCTACTTCTTAACTTAGAGATCAAACCCAATAGTGGTCACAGCCATTTTTCTTCACTTAATAGTTCTGGTAAAAAGATTCAAGAGGGCTTGAAATGAGCTTCATGTTTTCATCATAATCAGCCTTGAACTTAAAACAAGTGTAAAACAAACCTGAGAGAAGCAAAATCGGGAAAATGTAATCCATATTTGTAAAAAAGTACACTTCAAAAGTAAAAGTACACTTCAAAAGTAAAAGTACACTTCAAAGGTAAGCTACATGTGTATATGACCCGCATACAATTACATGTCTATATACATTTGATATTATTTAAATAAAATAATAGAAAGTACAAAACTTACATTAAAACATTAAATTGCCCAAGGAGATATACGATAGTGTTTTTCTATATAATTATAATTACATATATAACCATTTCAAAACAAGATTACATCAGAATCAGTTTTATGCTTTATATTAAGTACCGATTTTATTAGCATCATTGTTATTTTTTTAATGCTTTTTTTCCCTTTCTTGTTATTCATTATTATAATCAATTATCATCCCCATAAAATGGACGCCTACAATTATTATCAATTGGTGTATTAACAACTAATTATCATCATGACCTATAAATGACCATGACAAATTGTTATGGTTAAAAAAATACTTTACATTTAAAACCTGGCCTCGTCTGTATTTTCATTGGTTGATGCACGTTCTGTGCCGGTTTCTGACCAATTAAATACCTTACATCTGAGTAAATGTCCTTAAAACCTTGGACCCTGAACTCACAAAGTCAAGGTTATAATTGAGCCGTGTCACGACAAAACCAACATAATGGCTTTGCGACCAGCATGGATCCAGACCAGCCTGCGCATCCGTGCAGTCTGATCAGGATCCATGCTGTTCGCTATCAGTTTCTCTACTTGTTATAGAGTTTGTAAGGGAACAGCATGGATCCTGATCAGACTGCGCGGATGCGCAGGCTGGTCTGGATCCATGCTGGTCGCAAAGCCATTATGTTGGTTTTGTCGTGACACGGCTCATATAATGTATTTCAGAACTATAATATTATTTCAAGCATGTATACAATATATGATATCATAAACAAAACAGAACACAATTCCTCTCACTTTTTTTATTCAAGAAATAATCACAGTCACTTCTCATAAAACAATCACAGTTATAAATATAATCTGTAAGTTATGCTTTCTTCATACATCATGCATACATGTATATATATACCAAGTGATCAACTAAAAATATGAAGAGGTATAAGAAAATATATCACATAAGATAAATGGAGTCCATTTCTTAAACGTCAGTTTAACTCTATAAATTTAACTCTTTAAACGCTAAAGATGACAACAATAGCTATTGACGGTAACAATAGCTTTAGATTATAACAATAGCTAAAGATGGTAACAATAGCTAAAGATGATAACAATAGCTAAAGATGATAACAATAGCTAAAGATGATAACAATAGCTAAAGATGATAACAATAGCTAAAGATGGTAACAATAGCTAAAGATGATAACAATAGCTAAAGATGATAACAATAGGTAAAGATGATAACAATAGGTAAAGATGGTAACAATAGCTAAAGGAGATAACAATAGCTAAAGGAGATAACAATAGCTAAATATGATAACAATAGCTTTAGATGGCAAAATAGCTAAAGATGGTAACAATAGCTAAAGACGATAACAATAGACCTTGGCCACCAGTATAAAGCTAGATCAGTAGCATTTCCCAGACTTACTAGCCAGGCTCTTCTATTAGGACATACATTTTATTTTAATACCAAAATTCCTCATATTAACAATGAACTTATCCAAATTCAAAGCTGGACAATTCCATTCTACAAATATAATTGGACATGGGCTAAAAAACGAATGTAAATTACAACAATGTTTCATTATACCCTTGACAATAATCGAGGTACTTTTGATGATAAATTGGGAAGACAATTTACATGTGTAACAAAACAACAAACCTGGTACATATATATAGAAACACCTATATGATACTTAATGTATTTTCAGAGAAAATAATGATTTATTCAAATTTTGCTTAACAGTAAGTAACAAGAAGTTTCCAGGGACAGTACAATCAATTTTTACCATAGCATGATGATGTATGAACTTTTCAAAAAGGGGAATTACTAAGTAAAAATCTATGTTAGAGCTATGAGTCTTGATAAGTGACTTGGTATCCCTTGGCTGTAGACATTTTAAAAGTTTCAAATGGATATCTTCATCTTTTATGAAAATACAATTTGTGTGCATAACTTAAATTGCCTTAAATATAAAATTATTCACTCCTTTTTTCATGCAGGCTTGAGTTATGGGAATTGTTTTAAGGTTTGATCATTGGAAAGCATATATGAAATTTGAATGACCATGAGAGATATAGCCTTGACAGAACTTTGCATGCTAAATTTTAACTAAATATTAATATGGAAGCCAAGTGAAAACTAGAAATGTGTCCATAGGACACGGATGCCCCAACACGCCACTGTTCTGTCAATCTTTTTTGGACTACATGTGCCACAAGTTGAAAACTAAAAATCAACAAAGGGCCATAATTCTGTTAAATTTGGTCGCAGCAAAAATTCCTTCCTTTACTACCATCTACACATTAAGGTTGTTCATCCCTGGAAGTTTAAGCAAAAGCTGCCATCCGGTTTAAGAGGAGTTGCGTTCACAAAATTTCTACATAGTATATAGTGAAAAAATCAACAAAGGGCCATAATTCTGTTAAATTTGGTCGCAGCAAAAATTCCTTCCTTTACTACCATTTACACATTAAGGTTGTTCATCCCTGGAAGTTTAAGCAAAATCTGCCATCCGGTTTAAGAGGAGTTGCGTTCACAAAATTTCTACATAGTATATAGTGAAAAAATCAACAAAGGGCCATAATTCTCTTAAATTTGGTCGCAGCAAAAATTCCTTCCTTTACTACCATCTACACATTAAGGTTGTTCATCCCTGGAAGTTTAAGCAAAATCTGCCATCCATTTTAAGAGGAGTTGCGTTCACAAAATTTCTACATAGTATATAGTGAAAAAATCAACAAAGGGCCATAATTCTCTTAAATTTGGTCGCAGCAAAAATTCCTTCCTTTACTACCATCTACACATTAAGGTTGTTCATCCCTGGAAGTTTAAGCAAAATCTGCCATCCGGTTTAAGAGGAGTTGCGTTCACAAAATTTCTACATAGTATATAGTGAAAAAATCAACAAAGGGCCATAATTCTCTTAAATTTGGTCGCAGCAAAAATTCCTTCCTTTACTACCATCTACACATTAAGGTTGTTCATCCCTGGAAGTTTAAGCAAAATCTGCCATCCGGTTTAAGAGGAGTTGCGTTCACAAAATTTCTACGTAGTATATAGTGAAAAAATCAACAAAGGGCCATAATTCTCTTAAATTTGGTCGCAGCAAAAATTCCTTCCTTTACTACCATCTACACATTAAGGTTGTTCATCCCTGGAAGTTTAAGCAAAATCTGCCATCCGGTTTAAGAGGAGTTGCGTTCACAAAATTTCTACATAGTATATAGTGAAAAAATCAACAAAGGGCCATAATTCTCTTAAATTTGGTCGCAGCAAAAATTCCTTCCTTTACTACCATCTACACATTAAGGTTGTTCATCCCTGGAAGTTTAAGCAAAATCTGCCATCCGGTTTAAGAGAAGTTGCGTTCACAAAATTTCTACATAGTATATAGTGAAAAAATCAACAAAGGGCCATAATTCTGTTAAATTTGGTCGCAGCAAAAATTCCTTCCTTTACTACCATCTACACATTAAGGTTGTTCATCCCTGGAAGTTTAAGCAAAATCTGCCATCCGGTTTAAGAGGAGTTGCGTTCACAAAATTTCTACATAGTATATAGTGAAAAAATCAACAAAGGGCCATAATTTCTCTTAAATTTGGTCGCAGCAAAAATTCCTTCCTTTACTACCATCTACACATTAAGGTTGTTCATCCCTGGAAGTTTAAGCAAAATCTGCCATCCTGTTTAAGAGGAGTTGAGTTCACAAAATTTCTACATAGTATATAGTGAAAAAATCAACAAAGGGCCATAATTCTCTTAAATTTGGTCGCAGCAAAAATTCCTTTTATTACTACCATCTACACATTAAGGTTGTTCATCCCTGGAAGTTTAAGCAAAATCTGCCATCCGGTTTAAGAGGAGGTGCGTTCACAAAATTTCTACAAAGTATATAGTGAAAAAATCAACAAAGGGCCATAATTCTGTTAAATTTGGTCGCAGCAAAAATTCCTTCCTTTACTACTATCTACACATTAAGGTTGTTCATCCCTGGAAGTTTAAGCAAAAGCTGCCATCCGGTTTAAGAGGAGTTGCGTTCACAAAATTTCTACATAGTATATAGTGAAAAAATCAACAAAGGGCCATAATTCTCTTAAATTTGGTCGCAGCAAAAATTCCTTTCTTTACTACCATCTACACATTAAGGTTGTTCATCCCTGGAAGTTTAAGCAAAATCTGCCATCCGGTTTAAGAGGAGTTGCGTTCACAAAATTTCTACATAGTACAGTCGACATTGTATTAAGAGACCACTCAAGGGACTGCCAAAAAGTGGTCTCTTAATAAAGTGGTCTCTCAATAGAATTCTGGAAAATTCGATACTTTTTTATTTTACAAGTCATAGATATAATAGCATCTTTTTATAAAAACAAAAACTATACAATATTATATATGTATTACAGTTTCATAATTACATTTATGCCTTTCATTTAAAAAAGTCATCAATATGTGTTTGTTTTTTTAGTAGAAATTTGTGTACAAATGTGATCTACGCTCATAATACTATCAACAGGTCATTTTGACCTTGAAACAAAGCATGTTGTCATATATTGTTAATATGTTCATACACATCTGCTGAACATACTTTCAAATCATCAGCCAGAGCTCAAGATAATTTTTCATGGAATGAGTTTTAAACTTCTTGATTTTTTCAGCAATTTATCAAAACATTTAGGTTTTAGAGATCTTAGTTTTTTTTTGTCGAAGGGTCATATTTAATGGGGTACTACATGTATTTTATAAAGCATCAGATCGATGAGCACCTACACCTTCAGCAATCTCGGTTCTGTAATGTTTAGTCCACTATACGTTTCACGATTTTATTTCGACTACAAACGATGACATTTGCTATTTACTCAGATTCAATTCGATTCACGATTTCCTCATTCAATTTATCCTGTATTATTAGTTGTCTGTCATTTTTTCGCTCGTTCCGACGTCATTCTCGATTTGATTTTCTGGAAGGGAGGTCACTCTGAGCACATGACAAAACTGTACCAATGCCGTGTTGTGATACGTTATTGCTCTGACAAAATATGTCACCATAAATATTACGATCGGAAAACTGTTTTTGAAACGATTGCAATTGTTATTCAATTCGTTTTTAAACGGCAATTACTTGTGACGGTCTAATTGACGGCCGTTTAATAGATACTTTAAGACCAATGACCATGAAAAATATTTGTTTGTTTGCTTGTACACATCAAACCTTCACGCTAATTACACCGGTGAGAATGCCCGTAGGGACGATTGTTTGTCACGGCCGTTTAATAGGTTCTTTAACACTGAATTTTGTACATTTGGACCGACATTTACTGGCCGCTGGCCGCGATATAAAATCGTCGTTTAATGGAACTAACTTATATAGTAAAAATCATCGGGAGGGATTTTATGCGGCCGCTTAATAAAAAAGTCGCTAAATAAAGGTGGACGCAAGTACGATGCCGACTGTATATAGTGAAAAAATCAACAAAGGGCCATAATTCTCTTAAATTTGGTCGCAGCAAAAATTCCTTCCTTTACTACCATCTACACATTAAGGTTGTTCATCCCTGGAAGTTTAAGCAAAATCTGCCATCCGGTTTAAGAGGAGTTGCGTTCACAAATTTCTACATAGTATATAGTGAAAAAACCAACAAAGGGCCATAATTCTGTTAAATTTAGTCGCAGCAAAAATTCCTTCCTTTACTACCATCTACACATTAAGGTTGTTCATTCCTGGAAGTTTAAGCAAAATCTGCCATCTGGTTTAAGAGGAGTTGCGTTCACAAGATTTCGGGACGTACGGACAGACGGTCGGACAGACGTACGGACACTCGGACGGACAAGTGCAACGCTATATGCTCCCACTCTGTGGGGGCATAAAAAAATGTATCATATTGTATGTTAGTCAACAAAACAAAAATATAAGATCAACAGATGTTTAAAACAATGTGTTATAATAACAATGAGTTAAACAATGTATTCACAACTGCACAGCAGCATGAATATGATTTTAAATGTTAAACATAATTTCAAAATCTATATGAGATATTTATAATGCCATGAAATCTGAATCTATGCATCCATCCAACTGTTTTTTGTTGTTGTTTTTTAAATAATGTAATTCAAGCCATTTAGAGTTTCTTATTTGTAGATTGTAATACGAAAAGTTTCAAGTAACTGATCTGTACTTGAATCATTTTGATGTTTGGCTGACAAAAAACAACACACATATAAACTATATGTTGTTTATCAGAGGCAGCATCGTTTTTTTTCTTCTTTGATTAATGAAGAACAACGGTGGACTCCTTTTAAATCATTGGCTGATAAAGAAGGCCGGAATTGTACAAACTGCATGGGTTTTTTTTCCTGTAGAATTCTATAGTTGATTGTTGCCCAGATGCAGAATTTTTTTAAGAAGTTTTCCACTCAAACCTGTCAACATTTGGCACTTTCTGGAGTTGGCACAAAGAAATACATACATAACAGGATCACATATATTGACACCAATGCTGAACCTGAAATATATAAGACAAAAATAACTATAGTGTCTGCTCATTTAAATGTTTCTAACGCAAACACACATAATATATATTAAAGTGATTTGCTTGTTTTTTATTTTGAATGAAAACCTCTCATCATAAGAGAAATTTTCAAAATATGGACTGAATGAATAGTTAATCTGGGGAACAAATGTCTGATCTTGGTCTGTACTGGTCACATGGGTTAATTCAATTGCCACCTTTGTTCAGTTAGTAAGGGCTTTAATGTCTACCTAGATCTAATAAAATGTTAATCTCAAACCAGATACAAGAAAATTAATTTCAGTATTGTATTTGAATCACGTGATTATTCATTTTTGCCAATTTTTTTCATCAACAAATTTTTGTGTTGTGTTTTTTGCCAAAAGACAATAAAATAAAAAGCATTAATACTTGACAAGTATTGTTGTTTATTTCTGAAACCTTTCCTTTTTTTAAGTCTTATCTATTGAAGTACTTCAGTTATACCTCAGATTAAGTTTCTTCTTATTTCGTTGGGTTTTAAATCATGTAACATGACATTTTGTCACATGCTAGCATGGCATTTTGTCAAACTTCAAAAGCAAGAGGAAGTCCTTGGATGCCCCTTTCTGCATAATTTACTAAATGGGCTACTAAGCAGACCCATATCCCTTCAGTAAGCTTGCTAAAATGAGGATTTGGTATTAAATATCAACCTGAGTTATAGTTTAAAGATCATACCTTGGAAGTAATCACTTTTCCCATCTTGGAAGATATAGTTGATAACAATCACAGAGAAAATCACAGCCCATAGATGAACATCATTAAATACGAGGACGAAATTCATTGGCTGAAATATACAACATATACATTTACATTAAATCAATATTTATTGTAAATTTATATCATTGTAACCTTACCATAGCAACCATTATACATATTAAACATATTTACCATAGCAACCATTATTTATATTTAAGGTATGAACCATAGCCATCATTATTCATATTAAACATATATACCATAGCAACCATTATACATATTAAACATATTTACCATAGCAACCATTATTTATATTAAACATATATACCATAGCAACCATTATTTATATTAAACGTATATACCATAGCGACCATAATTCATATTAAATGTATTTACCATAGCAACCATTATTTATATTAAACGTATATACCATAGCGACCATTATTCATATTAAATGTATTTTTCATAGCAACCATTATTCATATTAAAAGTATTTACCATAGCAACCATTATTCATATTAAAGGCATTTACCATAGCAACCATTATTCATATTAAAGGTATTTACCATAGCAACCATTATCCATATTAAAGGTATTTACCATAGCAACCATTATTCATATTAAAGGTATTTACCATAGCAAGCATTATTTACATTAAAGGTATTTTACTTTAGCAACCATTATTCTTATTAAAGATAATCTTTTTTTAAACACTTTGACTAAGAAACTATTTCAAGTCAGCATGGATCTAAGTAATAAAAGGACTGACATAGTACACACAGCACAATTAATTACCTTGTCCTCACCTTCTAATCGTTGTATTTTGAGTAATTTGAAAAAAACATGTCTAAGTTAAAAGAACATAAATTACATAAGGGAGCAGAAATACATATTGTCTAACAAAGTACTTGTCTAACAAATTACTTTACTGCTAAATTAGTAGATTTGGAGATAATTTTGCATAAACATAATCAATTTCATCTGAAACTGACAAACATTATTCTTTCAATTTAACTCCCTTTGGCATTGCTGATTAGATACATCCCAATATAGTTTTATACACTTAAAGAAAAATCAGAAAACTTACATATATTAGGTTGATGAGAATCAAAGCTGGAACTTGAATCAAGCACACCTGAATTGCTGTATTTGTTCCTATTTCAATTCTGAAAAATCCATTTATATTATTAACATTTCTTTTTTAAAAACTACTAAAGATGATAATAACATTACATAAATGTTATACTTTCATATTGTAAATTAGAAAAAAAAAAAAAAAAAAAAAAAAAAAACAAGAGCACCGCTAGGCGGAGCATTATATGCCCGAAAGTGTTTTTTTATATATTAAGGATGAAGCATTTGTAAGACATTACATAAATTAAATAAAGTATTACCTCCTTCCAATAGCAATCCTCCTATAAAGTTTGAATATTGTGGGCCAAATAGAAATTAAGTTATGCTCCGGAAACTGTTTTCAGTTTTAAAGTAATAATGACCTTGACCTTTGACCTTGTGACCCCAAAATCAATAGGGGAATTCTACCCAATATGGACAATCATCCTATGAAGTTTGAATCTTGTGGGCCAAATAGATATTAAATTATGCTCCAGAAACTGTTTTCAGTTTTAAAGTAATAATGACCTTGACCTTTGACCTTGTGACCCAAAAGTCAATAGGGGTCTCCTACCCAATATGGACATTCATCCTGTGAAGTTTGAACACTGTGGGTCACATGGTACTTAAATTATGCTCCGGAAACTGTTTTCAGTTTGGAGGTTATAGTGACCTTGACCTTTGACCTTGTGACCCCAAAATCAATAGGGGTCTTCTACCCAATATGGACAATCATCCTATGAAGTTTGAACACTGTGGGCCAAATGGAACTTAAATTATGCTCCGGAAACTGTTTTCAGTTTTAAGGTGATAGTGACCTTGACCTTTGACCTTGTGACCCCAAAATCAATAGGGGTCTTCTACCCAATATGGACAATCATCCTATGAAGTTTTAATGTTGTGGGCCAAATGAAACTTAAGTTATGCTCCGGAAACTGTTTTCAGTTTTAAGGTGATAGTGACCTTGACCTTTGACCTTGTGACCCCAAAATCAATAGGGGTCTTCTACCCAATATGGGCAATCATCCTATGAAGTTTGAATGTTGTGGGCCAAATGGAACTTAAGTTATGCTCCGGAAACCAAATTGCTAACGGACGGACGGACAGACGGACGGATAGACAGACGGACGGACGGACGGACGCCAGGGGGTATAACATAATATGCCCGAAATTCTTTCGGGCATATAAAAAAAACGGAATACCCCACAGTCAGGCTAAGCGTTACAGGAGAATTATATCCGACGACGACGTGTTCTCTACTTCACTGAGCAAACTACGAGAATTCTTCATAAGTAGAAATTTCCCTGAGACGGTTATAGATTCAGCGTTTCTTCACGTGTCACAGATGTCACAAGAGGATGCCTTACGGCCACAAGATAAAGAAAAGAAAAACGTTCTTCCATTTATTGTGACATATAATCCGTCCTTACCTAATATTGGAAATACTATTCATAAATATTGGGACCTACTAAATCTGTCAAAAAACGAAGGTGTTAAAAATATTCACAATAACTACACACCCATAATTGCCTATAAACGTCCAAGAAACTTACAAGACTTTTTATTTAGATCTAGATTTGATACTGATAGTGACTTTACATCACATTCTGGAGGTTGTTGTAGAAAACGCTGTTCTCATTGTGTTCGTATTAATAGTGGTACGTCATTTTACAGTTCAAATACAGGAGAGATATTTGACTTACGTCAACATACTAACTGTCAAACCAAGAATTGTATATATTTGATAACATGTAATAAATGTAGCATGCAGTATGTTGGTCAAACCAAACAACCTGTGTCTAAACGAATGAATAGCCATAAATTTGATATATGCAATTTTGTAGATCCTGCATTCTCCACTAATGTTGCAAATCATTTTAATAAGGACGATCATAATTTTACCGACTTTTCATTTATGCCCATAGATGTTGTTTACAATACTTTAGATCGTTTGTGCAAAGAAACATTTTGGATTCATAAGCTAAAAACTCATTTTCCAGAAGGAATGAACACAAAGTTGTTATACTCAATTAAATAATTCATAAAATATCAATCCACGCTACAAATGCTAGAATTACGCCACATAGATATTCGTTTTTTCCTATTATCATTTTTTATAATTAAACCCTATAGGAAATATTCGTATTTATTAATCTGATATCTATTGTGTCGTTTTTATATTTTTATATTTTGATGCTTTGTTTGGTGCACTTATCTCTTTTATCATGAATTGGAATTGTTCGTATTTGTTCGTTTTTCCGCTAAAGTGGGCGTGACGTTAATTGTAAAATTACGACGTCACGTCCGTTGATATTATTATTATTTATTTACCTTGAAAAAGGCATACATTTGCCGAAACGTTGGAAAAATAAAAAATGATATTATACGTGTTATTGCTGTGACTTTATTATTTTAATATTGTAAATTAGAACATATTCACTCATCCTGAATTCATTTGATCAGAAAAAAAGTGATATAGTTCCTTCCTATCAGTAAGTGAAACTGCTTGTTTTTTTTGTTTGGTTTTTTGGTGCACCAACACAATTTAGGTCATATGGCGCCAAAACAGGAAAGACAAAATGGCTAACATGGGGTGTTACAAACTTCAAGCAACACTAGAGGGTCAAAACCACCTCACCTGCTTGAGCTAAGAGATGCAAAGGCTCCAGTAAGTCGAACCAATTTAGACGCCTCTTACGATGAGGCAGGGATAAACAGTAGCTGCAATTCTGATGCCTCAACCCTTAAAGGCAACCCCTCAGCCACAAAAGGGGTGAAAACTGTGCATTTCAACATTGCTTATATTTTATGATATACATGTACTAATTATTTTTTTAGTTGGGTTTAATATCGCACCAACACAGTAAAGTTCATATGGAGATTTTCGATCTTTAATGATTGAGGAAAACCTCAGGTGCCCCCGTGTGCATTATTTCAGGCACAAATGGGCACCTGAGTAGAACCACTGCCTGTAAGCTAGCTGGATAGCTATTTTGAAATGAAAGCTGTTAACTTACTCTAAATTAACATATTTATTTTGTAAGGAAAACTGTAAACTCACCCTAAATTTACATTATTTAGTAACGAAAATTGTCAACTTACCCTAAATTTTCATTTAATTTTGTTAACAAAAACTGTCAAATCACCCTTACTTTACAAATTAATTTTGTTAACAGAAACTGTCAACTTACCCAATATTTACATTATTTTGAAATGAAAACTGTCAAGTTGTCAACTCACCCTAAATTTACATTATTTTGTAACGAAAACTGTCAACTCACCCTAAATTTACATTATTTTGTAATGAAAACTGTCACCTTACCCTAAATTTAAATTATTTTGTAAGGAAAACTGTCAACTCACCCTAAATTAACATTATTTTGTAACGAAAACTGTCAACTCACCCTAAATTTACATTATTTTGTAATGAAAACTGTCACCTTACCCTAAATTTACATTATTTTGTAATGAAAACTGTCACCTTACCCTAAATTTACATTATTTTGTAATGTCACCTTACCCTAAATTTACATTATTTTGTAATGAAAACTGTATTCCGTTGATAATTTCTGGTAATTCAGGAATCATTGCAATCATTGTCACACCAATAAAATACTGAAAGAATATAATTAAAAACATTAATATTTGACAGTAAATATCTGAAAAAAATATTTCTATATAGTTATTTTATAATGATAAAAAGCAACAATAACTAACCACATCTCTTTGCAATAGTTTGTGTTTAAAAGTCTGAATGGAAGCTAAAAAATTTACAAGCTCAGGATTCTGATACAACAAAAATAACCACAATGGAAATAAGAGTATCTTTTTTTTCATGCTATCCCTGGTGCTGGTGTGATGTCATGGCTTATTTATTCCCATGTATGTTAAATATTTGTACAGTACATAATGTTTTAAATGTCCATGTATATGAATTCTATACTGAAATAAATCTATCTATCTTTACATTTATATTATGATAAAAACAAAGCAAATATTAATAAAGAAATATACCTCTGACACACCGGAAGTTTCAAGAAGATCTTGTATATTTTCTGCTATAAGATCAGCACAGAGAGCTATCAATGTGGCACAACACAACAATATAAAACAACTCTTTATCCTTGACCACTGGGCAGCACCTTCATCTAATAACATACAAACAGGATAATATAACACTAGTTTATCCTTGACCACTTGGCAACCCCTTTGTCTGATAACATAAAACAAAATTTCTTACATATCTTAACATTTATAATATATTCTGATTAAAAAAATCAGTTAAAAGAGGGTCAAATCAGTGAAGTAACAGCTTAAGAAAGCAGTTAAACTTGTGGATAATGGAGGACAACAGAAACCACCTGAGGATGAATGTCATGCAATCACAAATGCAAACCTTTGTGTTAAAAAGGTACCCTTTAATTATGTTTTTGTACATCTAAATTTTAAAACCAACGGTTGAATTATGGATCAGGTTTGCAATCTAAGTTTCATATTCTGCTTTCAAATCATACATAATACATATCACAGCAAAATAAGTAATATAAATGTGTAAGACATGATTATTAATAATAATACTCACGCCCATGGCCGCCATCTTTGGCTACCTCATCATAAAATTCGTCATAAACATACGATGTATGAGTTCTCAATGTAAACACTACACCAATGATGTATGATATAGGTAGAAGTATGGCTATAGCATAAACCAGTGGTTGAATATGCTTGTCATATAGTGATTTGTCACCATCCAACCCAATCTGTTAACAAATACAAAATAAAAATTGTTTCAAGGTAAAGTTTGTTTGTGTGTTTGACTATTACATTGAATTTAATACATTTTTGGCATTCTCTCGGAAATTTGTTCAAGTAATCGTCTTTCCATGGTAATACTTCATGAATACTAAATGTATATATATCATAGAAGTACAATTACAATGATACTAACTTTTTGCTCTCCTATATGGTAATTTTGCTGGTGGCGCGGGTAAACAGACCCAAACAAACACACCAAACTTAACAGTAATGTTCTAAATCTCTTAATGGACTTGCTCTGCTTTGAATTTGAAACTGTCCATTATAATATAAAGGGGTTTCAATATTGAAAATCACAAAAATATGCAGTGAGAAGCAAACCAGCAGTATATATACTGTCTGGTCACGACTACATGGCTGTGCAGGAGCACCATGCACACACTATACTGATGGTATATACATGTCTTTATACATGTATCCACTAGCTATTCAAACAGTTAATTTTCATGCGATCATTAATAATTAATGTTGAAGTTGAATGAAAGTCCAGATTTTTCCCCTATATCTTCCTTATAAAAACCTATGTATGAGTCGAAATTTTATGTGTCGAATTTTTCGATGTGTCAAAGTGTACTTCATATTACATTTATATTACTGTTATGTCACACCCTATTCGATAACATAGAAATTATACATTCCATGAAAAACTAGAAATGTGTCCATAGGACACGGATGCCCCCACACGCAACTGTTCTGTCAATCTTATGACTCTAGGTCAAATATTTTTTGGACTACATGTGCCACAAGTTGAAAACTAAAAATCAACAAAGGGCCATAATTCTGTTAAATTTGGTCGCAGCAAAAATTCCTTCCTTTCCAACCATCTACACATTAAGGTTGTTAATCCCTGGAAGTTAAAGCAAAATCTGCCATCGGGTTTAAGTGTAGTTGCGTTCACAAAATTTCTACATAGTATATAATGAAAAAATCAAAAAAGGGCCATAATTCTGTTAAATTTGGTTGCAGCAAAAATTCCTTTCTTTACTACCATCTACACATTAAGGTTGTTCATCCCTGGAAGTTTAAGCAAAATCTGCCATACGTTTTAAGAGGAGCTGCATTCACAAAATTTCTACATAGTATATAGTGAAAAAAATCAACAAAGGGCCATAATTCGGTAAAATTTGGTCGAAGGGAAAATTCCTTCCTTTACTACCATCTACACCTGAAGGTTGTTCATCCCTGTTAGTTTAAGCAAAATCTGCCATCCAGTTTAAGAGGAGTTGCGTTCACAAAATTTCTACATAGTATATAGTGAAAAAATCAACAAAGGGCCATAATTCTGTTAAAATTGATCGCAGCAAAAATTCCTTCCTTTACTACCTTCTACACCTGAAGGTTGTTCATCCCTGTAAGTTTAAGCAAAATCTGCCATCCGGTTTAAGAGGAGTTGCGTTCACAAAATTTCTACATAGTATCTCGTGAAAAATCAACAAAGGGCCATAATTCTGTTAAATTTGGTCGCAGCGAAAATTCCTTCCTTTACTACCATCTACACATTAAGGTTGTTCATCCCTGTAAGTTTAAGCAAAATCTGCCATCCGGTTTAAGAGGAGTTGCGTTCACAAGATTTCGGGACGTACGGACGGACGGACGGACAAGTGCAACGCTATATGCTCCCACATTGTGGGGGCATAAAAATTCAAATTTCAAAAGCAATGAAAAATGCCTAAAACTTGATTTCTAATTTTTTAGTTTTTTT
Organism: Ruditapes philippinarum; assembly: GCF_026571515.1. Lineage (NCBI taxonomy): Eukaryota > Metazoa > Mollusca > Bivalvia > Venerida > Veneridae > Ruditapes > Ruditapes philippinarum. The sequence continues at coordinate 23,454 of NW_026858840.1, forward strand.
CAGCCATTAAAGAAGATATAATTTACCACAGACTGTGTACATCCAGTACACTGCAAGCCTGATGTATGGTTCTGTACTGCCACCACTGTACTGTTGATCTCACATCTCTGACACTGTAAATCCCCAAATATCTTTGAAAACAATGTTGGAGCAAAAACACCTGCAAGAAATGTGCATTACAATTTATCAAATGCAAACAAAATGCTACAAATTGCTGTTATATATTAACTTAATTTAGAAAGTTATTGTTATTTTTGATATTTTGACACTGATATGAAATATTACCTAATTGATGTGTAAAGAAAGCAAGCATTTTTTACCAAAAGTCCCATTTTGAGAATTAAGTAAAGGACACCTAACAACCAAATAACTATACACTAAATATAAATTTTGTAACCAAACTAGAAATGTGTCCATAGGACACGGATGCCCCCACACGCCACTGTTCTGTCAATCTTATGACTCTAGGTCAAATATTTTTTGGACTACATGTGCCACAAGTTGTGCCACAAGTTGAAAACTAAAAATCAACAAAGGGCCATAATTCTGTTAAATTTGGTCGCAGCAAAAATTCCTTCCTTTACTACCATCTACACATTAAGGTTGTAATCCCTGGAACTTTAAGCAAAATCTGCCATCCGGTTTAAGAGGAGTTGCGTTCACAAAATTTCTACATAGTATATAGTGAAAAATCAACAAAGGGCCATAATTCTGTAAAATTTGCTCGCAGCAAAAATTCCTTCCTTTACTACCATCTACACCTTAAGGTTGTTCATCCCTGTAAGTTTAAGCAAAATCTGCCATCCAGTTTAAGAGGAGTTGCGTTCACAATATGTCTACATAGTATATAGTGAAAAAATCAACAAAGGGCCATAATTCTGTTAAATTTGGTCGCAGCAAAAATTCCTTCCTTTACTACCATCTACACATTAAGGTTGTTCATCCCTGTAAGTTTAAGCAAAATCTGCCATCCGGTTTAAGAGGAGTTGCGTTCACAAGATTTCGGGACGTACGGACGGACTGACGGACGGACGCGTTCACAAGATTTAGGGACGGACGGACGGACAAGTGCAACGCTATATGCTCCCACATTGTGGGGGCATAAAAAGAAAGTAAAGGAATTAATTAAAACTGTTAAAAATGTTAACTAAAGATGAAGACCTACTTTCACAACAAAGACTTTTACAAAACATTACGAATCTTGGCAATGATTGGTGTAAGATCTTAGTACATGTATACAGCCAGGCCATTTTGCACATCAATGCAGTCTAGCTGGACTCTATACTGTTACCTGCTCTAATTAACTTAGTAAAAACTCAAAATAATTTCTTTTTATGTCTATTTTGATACATTTTTGATGGTCAGTGTACCTAACTGATTTTCCTGGATAACTAACCTGTAATTACAATTTCTCTGCAAGCGACCCACTACTTATCCTTTACGATTTTTAAATAAGGTGTGAGAGACAAATTAGCATTAGTCTGAATATTCAAGATCCATTTTCACGGAAAAATTTGGCCTCACCAGGGGATCAAGCCAGCAACCCTTGGATTACAAATCTAATGCTCTCCCTGCTGAACGGGCATGACAATTACATTGATAAAAATTTGTATGGGGAAAAATTAAAGACAATATAAATCAAGATTATTTACCTCCAATAGATACAAACAATAACAGTGCGGTAATTGAGGCTGATTTGGGGTTGAATTTCTGTGACCTGTACTTGATACCACCTACTATCATACATATACCCTGTCAAAATACAATTATTATATTAGTTATAAAGATTATGGACTCGGCTTGGGTACTATTGCAAGCAATCGTTTACATAGGGCCATATAACCTTTCAGAAATAATAAGTACAAATTTAATATACAGCAAACTTCATTTTTAGAGAAAAAAAAGTGTGACTTCTTCATAAATTGACAGTAATCGTGTGTATAAAACTCCATAAACGTCATGATTATCCAATGAAAAGCGACGTAACAAATTCGCAGTATTATAAAAGATGCTTTAATAAAATATATACTGTAGCAATCAAATAAAGCAATGAGCATAACCACATGTATACTTACATTTGCGTAATTTACGAAAATACTATTTCCCTTGTACTATTAGTGAAGAAATATGGCAAATTTATTAATCATATTTACTTAATTTCATTGGTATTAAATTGTTCAACCAATCAGGTCTTTGGAAATGCAATGTAAATTAGATAATAAAATTCATATAACTTACGGGAATAAATAATACACATCCAATTAATGTTCCTGAAAGAAGAAGAAAAAAAATTCCAATCAAAATTTCTTCTTTTATCCCCTCAATATTATTCATATGTCATAAACTAAAGTACACTCTGTATTCATAAAATCATAAATAATTATATCAACACATTCCTTTTCAAAGGTTAATATATAAGTTTTATGCCAAAAATAGAAAAACTTAAAATTGTCATATGAAACCAATGCTTCCTATGTTTTTGTTGGATTCTACTATGAATTAATTTAATTTGTGGGCATGAAATTTTAAGATTATGTCAAAAAAGAAAGTTTGTGGTTTTGTCACAAAGAACATTTTCCTGGATTCTTAAATTTGTAGACAGTTTTTTTTTTCAAAAGGTAAAATGTATATAATGTGATGCAAAATAACCTTGAAATGATATTTTGTTTTGATTGACCTATCCATGAAAACCACGAGTACTAGTTCCCCACGAATAATAATTTTGCAGTAAGTTACCTCAAGCCCTCAAGCATTAAGGTCACATGGTGACTTTCCAAGTTTTACTGGTGCAGGAAGACATAAGGGGGCACCTAAGTAGAACTACTGACCTTCTGTAAGCCAGCTGAATAGTTTCCTCTCATTAAAGTGAGTGATATAAGGCCCCAGTCCAGTGCTTTTAGTTTAGTAGGTAAACTCATACAGTTGCCCTTCTTTGTGTTATTACAGGTTTAAGCTATTTCCGTTTTCATAAAAATCAAGCTAATATAATTACATTATAAAAAAATTATACAATATAGTTACGTCACGTTCAAGCTCAAACAGATATTTTTTATCTTAAAATAAATGTAGACTTTTCCTAATATAAACCTACCAGCTAGGGCTGCCCGTACAAGCTCAGCGTAACATGTAGACTGGGTATCTACACCTTTTAACAGGGATACAATATATAATATCAACTCCACTACTGAACCAAACGTAGCATTCATAACTGCCCCAATAGCAAAACTACTCTGTGCTGATATGCTGAAAATTTAGAAAAATAAAATTATACATGTATTATCTAAGGTTATATGTATCAAGAATTTATCAGTTAAATTATCTGCAGCAAAAACATCATTGGGGAAGAATACATTAAACTTACAGCAATTTAATCCTTAACTTGCTGAAACAGAAACTAATTAGCCTTTGCCACCAGTATTGAGCCTGTTCACATTTTCAGTTTCTATTCTGTTGGAACCCTATTTTTTGTATATTTCATTTTTGGCAATTTTTATATTGAAAATCCTTTTAACATTGAATAGTCTGTTCCAGATACTAAACAGGGCAAATTCATTACAAAAATTTAGCAAATAAAGGATTAAATGGGCTGTTATCTTACCATAGGGTTACAGACAAAGGATTAATTCCATATGGATTATTCTGTTCACACATACATTAAAACTTAATAAATGCTATGGCCATGACATTCCTAGATAATTCTCAAAGATTTTAATTTACAAGGTTGGTTCTTTGTATATAAGTGTATAAGAATAAAGATAGTGACCCAAATATGTATTTTGTTTATAAACCTGCATTCTACAACAAACATAGTGTTCTACGCTGCTTAATCTAAGGTCCTGTAAAACTTTCAAAATATACAAATAAAATTGTGGGTCTGGATGGGAAAATGTTCTATTTTTAAAGCTTTTTTTCCCTCTGTATTATAAGTCTCTGTTAATACTAACCTAATAATGGCCATTCCAATATAGTATGTTAATGGAACAATGGCTAAAACAGCTAAAATACATTTCTGAAAAACAAGAAATAAAATGTTTCTACTGTCATATTTACCACTTTCAACAATAATATGTGGAATTTTTGCTCTGAACATTTTTTTTCATAATAACGGCATGCAGTAAATTGACAAAGAGACAAATTATACTTATAAATATTTAACGTGAGAATTTTCACTTAACATCTACAGTCGACTCTCGTTATCTTGAAGTCATCGGGACCGTCCAAAAAATATCGAGATAACGAAATGTCGAGATAAACGTATAAGGTTTGAACAAGGCAGTAGCTGAGTTTTACAAAGGCATGTGCATACCTTAAGTCAAAAAAAATTAAAGTATGATATCTCTATGTCTTGTTTTCTTTAGCCTAATATCCCAAAGTCAATATTTAACAAAGTTAAATTAGCAGATGTTTACCAGCGGAAATACGGGAGTCTGTGATAAAAACACATAGTGAGGTTAACTCAGTAATACACCACTATACTGAAAACATTTTCAGCGTGGTCGCTCCCGGGTTTGTTATCAGACCATTCTCGAGATAGTTCTACGGCTGTTTGATATTTTTTTCGATGGCATAAAACAATATTGCAACGATAATGTTTCTATACTGAACACTTTTTCATTTACATCTAAAGTCACAATGAATTTAATACAGCGTTCGAATATTTTATAATTAGTGGACGATTCACTCATTTTGGACAAAAGTCAATCAATACGTTAATTAGGTAAACTTTTATAAACAAAGCTCGACTTGTTACAAACATAGTCATCATAATGACACGTGCTATTAAGCGATTCTCATCTGGTTTGTGTTTTTCACACCTTTTCACACGAGAGACGAAAAATTATTAGTCGAGATAAAGAAAGGATAATAGTGTGAAAATTACTGTCGGGCTGAAATGTTACCTCGAGATACGGAAAATATCGAAATAAAAATATCGAGATAAACAGATATTTCCAATATAGATAAAGAAGGAAGAAAGTCGGGACTTTCAAAATTTCATCGAAATAACGAAATATTGAGAAAAGCGATGTCGAGATAACAATAGTTGACTGTAGTTACATTCAAAAGCTTTTTCAAAACTTAATAAATTATTTTAAAAAGTTGTAAGCTGAATGTGCAACCTCTTGTGTTAACCATTTTTAATAATATAAACATGCCACACATAACAGACAGGGCTATGTCTAATTTAGAGCATTAAGCTACTAACATAACAGTCAATACTTACAGTTACACCATCTGTTATCTTATTGTCTGGGTCAGAATACCCTAACACCAGTGATAAAAGTACAAACACAAGCAAATCTGAATATATGTTAAAGTTCAATACTAAAGTTTTATATTAAAGTCCAACAGTATGATTTTTATGTTCAAGTTCAATAATATCATGTTTATAATGTTAAAATCCTATGATAGGTTTATCATAGTCCAGTTAATAATTTGATTTTTGAGAAAAAATGGCCGAAAAAAATACTTTATTTACTTATAATCATAAATTTATAAAAAGAGATAAATAAATCAAAGTTCAATAATCATCTCGGGAAAAAAACAGGTATTTTACATACATATATATTTTTGTAACGGGAGAGCTTTTGTCTGCTGTGTTATTTTCATGGGAGGGCTTTTGTCCGCCCTGTCAGTTTTGGACGGGAGGGCTTTTGTCACTTTCCAATGCCATTACAAGATTCAATACAAGAGCGATCAGTGATCACATGTGTTGCCTCATGATGGCCAATTTCATGTTGGGACAAGTTTTGTGACAGACGGAGAAGTGATCGGAGTAGTGGCGACATAAATTCCTGTAAAGTTAGGATGAAATTGCCCCAGTAGTTTATGAGTAGTTGGGACAAGTTTTGTGACAGCTGGACAGACAGACAGACAGACAGTGCACAACTAGACTTGGTACTGATCATTCCTGTAAAGTTTGGATAAAATTGCACCAGTAGTTTATGAGGAGTAGTCTGGACAAGCTTTTGTGTATCTGGCAACACACAGAAACAAGAGCTGTCCGTAAGACAGCGCGCTCGACTTTTTTAGTGCTTGCCTATAATACAAAACATTGACAGTTAAGGGCCATAATTCAAATAAAATCTTTGACAGAATTACCTTCTCCTGGACATGTTTGGGAATCATGATTGTAAACAAGTATTCCAACTTTCAAATTAATATCTCAAACAGTTCAGTCAAAAAGTGGACTGGTACTAAAAACTTAACCAAGATTCTAAGTCGATAAAAGGCCTTAATTTTTAAAACAAATCCTTGACAGAGTTACCTTCTCTTGCGTACAGATGGGGGTAATGATGTGAAATAGCATTAAAAGTTTCAAAGCAATATCTCAAAGGGTTAAGGCAATAAGTGGATTTTACCCATATTCAATGTATTTTCTAAGTCAAAAAGGGGCATAATTCTGTCAAAAACCTTGACAGAGTTATGTCTCTTGTCTGTTGATGAAGGTCGTGATGGTAAACAAGTATGGTCAGTTTCAAAAGCAATACCTCCAATGGTTTTGAAATAAAGTGAGGTGGTACAAAAAACTTAACCAAGATTCTAAGTCGATAAAAGGCCTTAATTTTTAAAAACAAATCCTTGACAGAGTTACCTTCTCTTGCGTACAGATGGGGGTAATGATGTGAAATAGCATTAAAAGTTTCAAAGGCAATATCTCAAAGGGTTAAGGCAATAAGTGGATTTTACCCATATTCAATGTATTTTCTAAGTCAAAAAGGGGCATAATTCTGTCAAAAACCTTGACAGAGTTATGTCCTCTTGTCTGTTGATGAAGGTCGTGATGGTAAACAAGTATGGTCAGTTTCAAAGCAATACCTCCAATGGTTTTGAAATAAAGTGAGGTGGTACAAAAAACTTAACCAAGCTCAATACACTTTCTAAGTCAAAAAAGGGCCATAATTCTGTCAAAAACCTTGACAGAGTTATGTACTCTTGTCTGTAGATGGAGGTTATGATGGTGAACAAGTATGGTAAGTTTCAAAGCCATACTTGTAATACTTCTGAAATAAAGTGGGGTGGTACGAAAAACTTAACCAAGGTGTGACGCCAACGCTAACGCTAACGCCAACGCCGACGCCGACGCCGACGCCGGGGCGAGTAGGATAGCTCCCCTTTTCATAGAAAAGTCGAGCTAAAAAACACCTTTTTATCAAAGGGCCATAACTCGGCCAAAAATCATTCAACCGGAAAACCCGTGCAATATGCGCAAGGACTTGAGCTACAGATCAATCCTGTAAAGTTTCATTGAAATTGCATTAGTGGTATAAGAGAAGTAGTCCGGACAAACTTTAAAAATAAAAATTATTAAAGGGCCATAAATCTTACAAAAATCATTGAACCGGAAAATGCTGACAATATGCACAACTAGACTTGGTGCTGATCATTCCTGTAAAGTTTGGATGAAATTGCACCAGTAGTTTATGAGGAGTAGTCCGGACAAGTTTTGTGACGGGCGGACAGACGGACGGACGTTCCAACATTTTGGGGTTAGGGGCTATTTTCTTTGTTTTCTTAAGGGCTACTAGCCCATAAACCCTTTGATCGCGGAATGAACCTATTGTTCTCTTTTGTTCTCTTTACTGTTACATAGCCCCTGAACCCAAAATGTTTGCTCGGACAGACGAACGGACGGACAAACGGACGGACAGACGGCCAAAATCAATATAAAAGTGAGAGTATGTTTTCACATTTTTATACAAAAGGATACTGACTAAAATAATGTTCATCCCATCAACAGTGTATTTGTAGTAATAAATATTGACAGACTGATGTGTATACATGATGATTTCACTACGAATTTTCTTCGGATCCAGGGACATAGTTCCCGAGTCGCCCACACTGACTCTGTCCGGGGGAAGCCACAATACATATGTTATAGCTTTACTGTTCACCTAAAAAACATAGACAACATTTACAAAATATATTGTTTTGGTTTTGTTATACATTGTTCTGATAGAATAAAAATAATTTATGATTTACCAATGTTTTCTCTACAGAATTAATCATGAATTAATGGAAAAATAAAACACCTACCGGTATGCTATAAGAATATAGCCAGGCCAGCCTAAAAGTGTGTGAAATCTGATTAGACTGTTGGCTGCTCAACTTAAATATTCTAATATTCAAATCCCTAAATTCACTAAAGCAATGATCAAGATTCAAAGGACATGTACACTACTTCAGGCAGATGAATTTTGTAAATGAATTTGTCTAGCTTCCATTTTGGAAATGTTCATTATCAATTTCATGGATATTAAGATGAAAATTTAAAGATACATGTTATCATTCAACAGGATCAGGCCAGTTCAGACTGTACAGTTGTGCAGACTGGTCTGGTTCTATACTGCTTTAAACAGGCTGACAAAATTTGCAGGGTAAAATTAATTAAGCAGGGCAAGGAAAAATTCAGCAGGGTAGGCATGGGATTATTCAGCAGGGTAAGGGTTATTTAATTAGGGTCATGGGCAATACAGCAGGGTAAGTGTATATTCAACATGGAAAGGGTGATTCAAGCATGGTAAGGGTCAATATATCAGGTTTAAGGTCAATGCTGCAGGTTAAAGGTCAATATAGCAGAGTATGTGCTAATTCAGCAAGGTAAGGGTTATTTCAGAAGGGTAAGGGTCAGTTCAGCAGGGCAGGCCAAGGGGAAATTCATCAGGGTATGGGTTATTCCAGCAGGGTCAAGGTCAATAAAACAGGGTACAGGTCAATTTGTTAGGGTAAGGGTCAATTCAGCATGGTAAGAGTTAATTAAGCAAGGCAAGGGATAAGTCAGCAGGGTTATGGTAAAATCCTGTTATGTCATTGCTCTTCACAATAAAGATTTTTTTCTTTAGATTTTAGATACTGTATAACATGTAGTAATTCAATCAAAATTGCTATGTTACCTTGGCAATGGGAATAGTGACAACAAAGAACCATGACAAAAATGCTACTATTCCATGAACAATCAGCAAAAATGGTGCTCCAAGTATCAACCATGGGTATGTTCTTACTGACATCTGTAAACAAAACATTTCCTAGTTCAAAATAACAATTTCAAAATGCTTCAAAAATTAAGATGGGAAGATTAACTTCTAAATTACATCTTTACACCATACATGTATTTTATATTGACACACTGCAAAGCTCAGTCCAAATAAAATAGGAAAATAGTGTGAAACTATAGGATTTTCATTGGTAGACACAGATATTGTTTAATACCTTCCAAGTGGCATTGAGGCCGAGTGGCTTAATGATTCAGACAAGTAATCTTTGGATTGCTGAGCTGTTTGCCTGAGTTTAAAATCTGTCATGGGCAAGCCTTTGTTTCCTTGAGCAAGAAACATTATACTAATAGCTTTATACTTCAGATGTATCTAGGAATAGGTTCAAGAGTGTGTCTATAGACCTATAGCTTTCTTCATAATCAAATTGAAATAAATTATGTGCCAGTTCAAACTCTGTCAGGGGCAAGATTTTGTTTCCTTGAACAAGAAACTTAGCACTTGCTTTGTACTGGTTGGTTCCAGGAACTGGTTGGAGATTGTGTCTATAGACCTATATAGCTTCTTACACAATGGAATTGAAATAACCTAAATCACTGTTCAGACTGGTTCACAAAAATTTGACAAATATTTTACCCAGAATGACCTCTTGCAGACTGGTGTATGGTAATTCCTCTCATCAAATGTTTCAGATCTAAGTAAACTGGTCTCTTCTTCCAATCCTCCGTCCGTCTGTCTCTGATGATAGTGAGATTCTAAATCGGTTATATTTGGTGACACATGTGTCTGCAACAATAGATAAATCCCATTATATATTAACATTTAATAAGTCTATGTAATTATTGTACAGTGACTTCAGGCAAACATTATTATTACTTCTGGTACAAGTTCAAAGTGTATAAAGCTATATCACATGGATTCAAATGAAATACTATAATGCAATTTGTAAATGGTAAAATTATTATTATTTCCATGATTTTATGGTCAATTCACAAAGACTTGTAACATAGAATGTCTCTGTTATTTAACAAACATAAATATTGTACATAAACAAAATAAAATGTGTCAGAACACATTATTATGCTGCTATTTTACGTAGATTTTAACTGTTCAGCAAAATTTTGTGCATTTGCCATGATTTACTTAAACACATATTATTATCACTTCAAAATATATTTTGCAGATTTATAAATATAAGGCCCCATATTCTTGGCATTGACGCAAGACATTATCACTGCTGAAATTCTGAACTTGACAGGTCTTATTCATTAACAGCTCATTTCATTTAGTGCATTTGCTAAGCTTCAAATTCTGAAGGGATGATTCAGAAATACCAAAATACAAAAATGGGGCTGCCAACAGTATAGAGCCTGGTCAGACTACAAATATATGCAGGCTAACCTGGCTCTATACTGGTGGCAAAGGCTAATTTTGATTTCAACAGATCAATGGTCAAATGAATGCATACATACATACATATACACTTACCAAGTATACAAACTTCCCAAATGGCCATAAGAAATATCTTGCCATCCGCAAACAAAAAGGTGCTGAAATATAGAAACACTCTTAACAAACCATTTCTGAAAACCTGAATAAAGCATTATTCAATTTATAACAATAGCTGTCCTATCGAAATGACAGTGCACTCCATTATTCTCACGTCTGACCAATGACTCTCTGGTGGACTGCCAATGAAGGCTATGAAGATACATAGTACAGTGGTCAGTTGTCAATAAATACAAATGTACTTCAAATATGCTTGAGTAGAGCTGACATAAGAACAATATTTAAAAATTGCTGAAAACGAAAATACACATGTAGTCAGTTTTTGCCAGCAGAAAAGAGCAAGGCCAGGGTGCACAACTATGAAGTCTGACCAGGCTCTATACTGTTGGCTGTCTAACTCTTTCATATCTGTAAAGTGATAAAAGACAGCTCCAAAGACAAACACTGGACAAGATCATCTAACAAATTTGGCAGGTATAAAAAGATAAATACTGGTACTCAGGACTATCAAAGACCCTGGTACCCTGCATGTGATTCTACCTACCATAAGATCTCCCAATGATGGTGATTGCCATAAGAAAAGCAACAATAACATAAACAACAGCCAGCCACCATCCAACCAACAGGAAATACAGAATATTTGTCGGTCGTATAGTTGATACTGAAAATACATCAAAACATAACATACAAAGTTACTACTGAAAATACATCAAAATATGACATATATAGTTAATACTGTTATAAATTGATTCACAACATAAAAAGTTGATACTGAAAAAAGCATCAAAACATATATAGTTGATCTAAATCGATACACACCATAACTAGAAATGTGTCCATAGGACACGGCTGCCCCCGCATGCCACTGTTCTGTCAATCTTATGACTCTAGGTCAAATATTTTTTGGACTACATGTGCCACAAGTTGAAAAACTAAAAATCATTAAAGGGCCATAATTCTGTTAAATTTGGTCGCAGCAAAAATTCCTTCCTTCACTACCATCTACACATTAAGGTTGTTCATCCCTGGAGGTTTAAGCAAAATCTGCCATCCGGTTTAAGAGGAGTTGCGTTCACAAAATTTCTACATAGTATATAGTGAAAAAATCAACAAAGGGCCATAATTCTGTTAAATTTGGTCGCAGCAAAAATTCCTTCCTTTACTACCATCTACACATTAAGGTTGTTCATCCCTGGAAGTTTAAGCAAAATCTGCCATCCGGTTTAAGAGGAGTTGCGTTCACAAGATTTCGGGACGTACGGACGGACGGACGGAAGTTCTCACAGGACAGTAATTATGTTGCTACTCTATTGTTCTCTCTATTGTTCTTTTTAGCCACACAAAAGAAAATAGCCACATAAAAGCATTACGGAATGAATGGCATCAAAGAGAAAGAACAGTTACCTATTGTCCCTCTAGCCACATAATTACTCTCCTGTGAGTGCGGACGGACGTACGGACGGACACTCGGACGGACAAGTGCAACGCTATATGCTCCCACTCTGTGGGGGCATAAAAATGTAGTACTGAAAGTAAATCGAATCACAACATATATAGCTGATACTGTTAATAGCATTAAAACAAATAGATGATTCTGAAAATAAGTTGAAACATGATATAAAACAGGATTCAGAAGAATCACTTTCTTGCATACATATCAAGAAAACCCCCTTTTAGTTTTCTTTGACAAACTAGAAATGTGTCCATAGGACACGGATGCCCCCACAGCCACTGTTCTGTCAATCTTATGACTCTAGGTCAAATATTTTTTGGACTACATGTGCCACAAGTTGAAAACTAAAAATCAACAAAGGGCCATAATTCTGTTAAATTTGGTCGCAGCAAAAATTCCTTCCTTTACTACCATCTACACATTAAGGTTGTTAATCCCTGGAAGTTTAAGCAAAATCTGCCATCCGGTTTAAGAGGAGTTGCGTTCACAAAATTTCTACATAGTATCTAGTGAAAAAATCAACAAAGGGCCATAATTCTGTTAAATTTGGTCGCAGCGAAAATTCCTTCCTTTACTACCATCTACACATTAAGGTTGTTCATCCCTGTAAGTTTAAGCAAAATCTGCCATCCGGTTTAAGAGGAGTTGCGTTCACAAGATTTCGGGACGTACGGACTGACGGACAGACGGACGGACAAGTGCAACGCTATATGCTCCCACATTGTGGGGGCATAAAAAGCATATCAATGTGGTTTTCTTCATAAAATGAGTCACTCGGCTACTTTTGGTTATGTTCTGTTTTATTCATTTCTGGCGGGTACATGTATATTATTAACTTTTGTATATTAGTAACTTTTAGGAACTGGCCCAGCTTCATTCAAATAATAATAATGAAACCACTGACATAAACTTCCAACCCCATTCTCTTCCATTTTCTTTTGATCATAGAAATCTTCACTTCATTAAATCTTAACTTATCAGTTGCTGAAAACCTTTCAAATAAATCTACATTTTTGTCAAAATAAAACTAATTTTTAGGGTAAATTGTGCAAGGGTATTTAAACACGGAATACACTCTTACATGGAGTGTGCTTCTTCCTTCTCTATAAAACATGGGATAAGGATAAATATATAAAAAAGGAATGTTTATAAAATTCATAAGTATTCATGTGCATTATTTGATATAAAAAGACAAAAATGCCACAAAAGTACTCAGTTCAGAGTACAGGCTGTTCAAATGAAGTATTTTACAAACTGATTGTACCATTTAATTTAACCCATAACCTATGGAACTTCTGTATTGGATTTAAGTTACCAGTACTACGGTAATAGTATAAAATCAAGGTCAGACTGCACAAATGTGCATGCTGGCCTGGCTCTTTATTGGTGCCAAAGGTTAATTTCTTTCAGTTCTAGGGGGTGAGGGTTAACATTGTACAAGGAATGTATGCTCAACATTGATTTGCTTTATCATTTACTTCTGATATGGGTATGAAATCGATAAAGGAAAAGGATAATTGAAGTATACTCACAAAAAAAGATTCGAGAGAAAGGTTTTCCTTTAAACTCTGTTGAGGATATAAACATTATAAAACTTGACATAAGAAAAGAAAATACTATCCTGATGGCCCTTTTTTATCACTCACCTGAGTTACTGCTGTTACAAGCTACATATTTTTCTTAAACTAATATTTCATGTCAAATTTATTTAGCAACATTTGCTTTTCCATTTGTTTATACTAAGTCATACTTCTGCAGTCCTTCAAAACTGGCAATTATTTAACACAGAATATTCTACTACAATATTACATGTTTCAGTAAGCCTGAGCCCACCTTCTTATATTTTTTCTTAAGTGGGACACAAAACATAACTTGTGTGTTGCCTATTATAATCTAAATCACAAAGCTAAGATATCAATTTCAGACTTCAATTCAGATCAGCTTAAAACATATCTTTACTTTGTATCGCCTGTTTTTGATACTGTAACTATCCAGTATTGTATTATGGTAGTTTTCATGCTGAAGTTGTATACTGTACTTGTCACACTATTTAATATGAGACTGTCCATATATAGGCATACTGGTGTTCATATAGAAATTCTTAATTAAAAGCAGCAAAATTTTCAACAATGGTAAAACTGTAAGAAGTTTCTGGCAAGCCTGTCTTAACAATAGCAAGGCATATAATATAGTACCTCTAGCATTTACCCATTGAAACTAGGGATTACCCTATTCTTGCTGAATTTTTGTTATGGATTTTTCCCCAGCTTTTCACTTGCAACAGTCCATTAGAAAATTCAGATATTTCAGTATTAAAGAAACCAAAGCTGAACCATCAACAGTATAGAGCCTGGCTAGACTACACAAACGAGCAGGCTGGCCTGGCTCTATACTGATGACAAATGGTTATCAATTTCCGTTCAACCATGTTAAGGGTTGATAATACATGTCAGAATTTAATACATTACCGTACCAACAACTGGTTTGGCCTCAGAGATATCTGCATATAGGTCCTGTACAATGTCTGACCTCTCAGACAGAGGTCGTGCGGTCACATGACTTTTCCACTTCTTGAAACCAAACTGGAACAAAACAATCTCTGATGAACTACTTTTAACAACCATAAACCTTATTTTTACAAGCACGGTCATGATGAAATCAGACAAATGTTATGACATTAGCCAAGAAAATATAGAATTATGTATATACAGAATTTATCAATGGTTTGGTGTGAAACAGCTGTAACTCATAATACATAATGAAGGAGTAATGTCCATTTTGCACCGGTCCATCGATGTATCCAAAATTGTTCTTATTAGTGGAAATACTGTTTCGTCTGTACCATCATGAAATCATTAAACACATCTTTTTCAAATTTAAGCATTATTTGAATAAATAAGATGTAAGTTAAGATTACTTTAAAGTTATTGTCCATTCTGTGGGCCTCAATAGCATTTTCTGGATGTATGACAACACAGTTATGTTCAAACCCTGTTTCGTCTTCCAATGACTCCCCTCTAAGACTGTGTGCCCCAGATCTCTCCACTGTAACAGAAAATGATAGGAAAATCATGCCTAATGAAAAATTATAAGCATTTGAAAAATAGTAAGTTAATCCACACACAGCAATTTGCAAAATGTGTATAATATATCTGCCCTCCTTGAAATAAGGAACTATTATCTATTTTTTATACAAGGCATTATGATAGTGAATCATTAGAATAATTGAAAGCTTAGCCATTGGACATATTGCCCTAATGGTTTATCATTGGAAATCCTTATTAAAGATTAATCATTGGTATATTGCACTAAAGCACACTGCAATAATGGTTAATCATTGGAAATACTGCAATAAAATTAAGCCATTGGACATATTGCAATAATGGTTGATCACTAAAGGAAATCATTGGAAAATCTGTATCAAACTAAGCCATTGGATATATTGTCCCAGTGTTTAATTATTGGAAATTCTCATTAAAAGTTAATCATTGGAAATCCTGCTTTAAATGTTAATCATTGGCCATTGGAAATATGATACTAAGGGTTAATCATTGGAAATAATGCACTAAGGATTAATCATTGGAAATCCTGCATTGAGGATTAATCATTGGAAATCCTGCATTAAGGATTAATCATTGGAAATCCTACACTAAGGATTAATCATTGGAAATGCTACACTATGTATTAATTATTTGGAAATCCTACACTAAGGGTTAATTATTGGAAATCCTGCACTAAGGATTAATCATTGGAAATCCTGTATCATAGGTTTGTCACTAGAAATACTACAAGGGTTTTTTGCTGATAGAACTGCACTCAGTACTGAGTTTATCTTTTGTAATACTGCATTATAGGAAGGAAAGTTATTTAAAATACTTCATTAAGGGTATAACACATAATGCACAACAGGTTAAACACTGGAAATACTGAACTAATGAGTAATCATTGGAAATAGTACACTTAAGGTCAATCTTTAGAGAAAATTCATTAAAGAGCAATCACTAAACATTTTTGCAATAAACTTAACTCGTCGAAATACCGCAGTGAGCCTTTAATCATTTGAAATGTTTCAACTAGGGTAAATTATTGTTCATAATACATTCTGTGCTGCACTAGGAGCTCATTAGAGTATTAAATGGTTATTATATTGCACTTTAAAGGGTAAATTATTGGTTGCGCTAAGTGTTAATACTGCACTTAGGGTTTATCACAGGAAACACTGCAATTTGGATTAATCAGCTGAAATATATATTGTCTTAATTATCACATGAAGATGACATAAACAGACACAATAAGAAATGAAAGTTCAGTAAAAAAATATTTCATTTCACTCTTAAATGTTTATTCAGCATCATTAACATAAATTATATAGAACAGTCAGCTGATGGCAACAATGACATCATCAACAAATGAATTAGATTATTTCATAAGTGTTTTAATTATGCAATAGTTGCTTATTACTCTCTTGCACAGTGGTCGAATGTTTCACTGTCATTCATTTTCTTGCATTGGAAGTAACAGTTACATATCCTATTAGGTGCTAAAGGAGTATGGATGCAAATAAGAAAAGATTAAATGACACCCAAAAGAGGGTAGAGGCACCATCGACTGTACATGTTTAAAACATTTATATTTTTCTTAATAGCATTACTAACTTAGTTGTGAGTCTACTTTTCAATGAGTGCATGTTGTTTTTTGCAAACAGACACAATGTTTAAATGAATAAGTAAATAGTTAAATAAATACTGTTGAAGACAAAACATGTGAAATAAACAGACAGAAATTTTCAAATTGAGGTATTCTTATTGAACAAACAAAGATTGCCAATTTGTACCAAAAATTTGCCCGTCATAAATGATACCTCACTCAATGGTACCTGAATTCAAAAGAATAAAAACAAGATTTTTTGAAGTTAAAATATTGTTCTAAAAATAGTTTACCTTACAATTTTTTTAAATATATCAATATCTCATTCTTATTTTAGGAACCTTCACATACATTTATGTATACATATATTATATGATATGCACAGATCTAGCAGAGTATGCAAGTTTGGTCAATGAGGAATCATAAGTTACTGTACTTATTCATAATTTGATATTGCTGATCATAATGTTATAGGTACTAGATACATGCTTATGAATATATCATGGTGATACATATATAATTTATAAGTCTGTTGTAGATTCTAGAACATTGTTAAAGTAACCGTCCCATAATTTGACCTTATTTTGATCTTGAACTTAAAACCAAACCTTGTCTCAGAACATAACCCTTTGGTGATTTTTTTGGTATTGCATATAGAGACAGTATAATGGAAAGTTCCCAATTTAAACTTGAAAATTCCCAAAATTATGCCAAAAATAAAATATTATTTGTCTTCCCCACCCAACACCAAGCTACCATTACCAAACAAAAATTTTATTTTTAATAAAAATAAAAGCAGGGTCTGACAATGCAATACATATTTTTATATCAGTTTCAATCTTTAATTTTGAAAAATACTTAAACTGAAACTATGATTCTATATAATTTAGACTAAGCAGATGTTAAGCATTCATAATTTCTGAAATTCCTATAAATCATAAATAAGTTTTCAGTAAAAAAAATATTTTGGATAAAAAATATTTTTTTAAACCTGCAGTACATATTACCTACCCCATGCTAACAGGCATGAGTTCCAACTGGGAACACATAAAACGGGTCACAGGGAGGAAAACAAAGATAATTTTAAGGCCTTCCTTGTGAAGATTCTAAGATTTAATCTTAAATTTAGTTCTTTTAAACATTTTCTAGAAATTGAACTTGATATTTTAATAATAATAATATTCATTCATCCATGTTCTTGATGATCTTTTATTATGCCCCTGTTCATTTTATTTACTAAAGATCTTCATTTGCAGGGCTCACACTGGCTTTGTTAAAATAATAGCCAATATTTTAACCTTGAAAAAGATAATAGCCAAAACTTCAGCAGATATTTTTCTTATCACATGTACGTTAATAATGATAAATAATGAATAATTGTTCTTATAAGAAGTTATGTAAGACCGACAGCAATGTAAAACCTTAACTGTCTACCAATCAAATATATGTACAATGTAACAAAAATAAAAACATTTACACAATATAAATATCTTACATTTATGTTCACTGACCAATCGCTTCCTTAAATGACCTTGAGCAAGAAGATCTGGTCCTTGTGAGGTCATAGTTCCCTCGTCTTGTCTTTGATACGAGTCCGGAGTCCTGGTTGTTTCTGTTTGGATACCTTCATCCATATTTAGCACTTTGGCGATATAATTTTATATAAATATAATCTAAGATAGGTAATTCTACAGCATCCAAATTTATTTTCGTCAATCTTGTAATTTTAAAGAATTACTACATTCCATTCACTCACTGCATACATTGTAACTTTAAAACCACTCTGAAAATGGAAAAAAAGAATTACCACTAAAAATATCTACATTTGATGATACAATACTGAAAAACACTGATAAAATTCTTACTTTTTTTAATCCTTTATATAATTTTATATGTACAACTTTAAGTTTACTTGATAATTTTTTTTTCAAATAATTATTTCAACCAACTTCACATATAATATATAGCGTACACCTTTAATTACAATATTTTTAAACCTTTCATGAACATAATTTCAACACATGATTAATGATAACAATATTGAAAGTTTATCAAATTTAAAGTTTATCATATATATCTTATCACGTGAGTAAATGGTGATAAAACTTTTGTCAAATATGTGTGCATCATTTGTTCACTTACATAACAGAAGTGACTGTTTCATTCTTTACCATGTTTTTATACTCTCAAATTACATAATGTTTAACCTTCACACGGTAAAGTGTGTTACATTCATACTGATGAATCCTATCGATTTCTACAAATGTTATCTCCCTTGATCATCAAGCCATGCACTTTAAATAAGTTGCCGCGCTTTACAACATATGGTATAATTATCAGTCAATAATGTAAATCAATTATCTGCTTAACACACATTAGGATCAATGTTGATCAGCACTTTCCTATGATCATGCAGGACAGTTAAGAGCATTAAGTTCAGAACTACAAAATGTCTTATATCTGGGACAAAAATAACTTTTTCTTTGTACCAGTCTATTTTGAAAGTCACATTTTAATGCATTAGGGAAACCATGGTTCAGATTAAGCTGGAGAAATTTATAAATTATGCAGTCTGTTACTGTTGGTGACAGTCATACTATGTCTTTTAAATCTTCATCTTCTTTTGTCATAAATGTAAAGGAAACTTCGAGTATTTTAATCTTGATTATCTTATTAACTATTAAAACAAGTGTTATTATGATGCATGAAAAGGAAATATTGTTCCCATGAATTTTTTTTGTATATATCACAATTTTTAGTACTTAGTTAAATTACCATTTTTTTTTATGTCAGATTACCTTAATGACAGTTATATCTTGGAATAGTGCTTGGTTGGTATGTCCCAGTATCCTGCCTTAAATTATTTTACAGAGAATGTAAATGCCTTATTTTGGCTTTATTTCAGACATAATGTTGTTTTTATTAATTCTTTCCTTTACAAATGTGATAAAGCATGGTAATTTTAAGACAGAGCATATTATAATAATAATTAAAATTAAAATTAGGTATAAGCTTAATAGCTTTCTGCCCAATCCAAAATGTATTCATGTTAAATGTTATGTTGAATAAAATATATGTTTCAACTTAAATTAAGCATTATCAATAGTTTATATTTACATCTAGTCTATTCTCGCCTTTACCAGGTGTTCCCTCACACCCTCTTTGCCCCCCCCCCCCCTCCAACCATATCTCTCCAAAACTCAAAACAGTTTCCTCCCCTGACAATTCTCCCCAAAATTTGTAATATTCAGAATTTCATGTTATTATATTTTTATTATTTTAATAGTAATTATTGAAAATATTGTTGGTATCGATTTCAAATCAACTTACCCATTTATTAAACAAATGCATATTAAAAATAGGTAGAGAACCTAATGCCGCATCTGATGAAAAACAAAAATGTTAAAAAGCGGCTTATAAAGTTTTGGAAGCCAGAACTAAGCTCTACTGTAACGCTGAATATAAAAGATTGTATTCTTCACAAGAAAATTTAACAAGTTTAATAGCCTATAATAAAGTGTGAACGGTTTATGAACTTGATCTATGACTCCTTGCTAACAGTTTAAACCATTTAATACATGTTTTTTTCCTACTATCAAACCGTTCAAAACATCTCTGTCTTATTTAAGTTATTAGTTGAACCATTGCAATTTTAACACTGTTAAAATGCTCTATCTGGTAGATATGCATTATGTATTCGCACATCTTGTGACGTTTTAATTTAATTAATTCAATTTTCAATTCAACCAACCTAACTTTTATTCTTTCTGTACTTACCACAACTGGAGGTCAAAAGCTAGATCATCTCACAACATACATGTACAAATAATTGAACATTATAACTTGGTTTGACATTTTTAAATTGTGCAGAGCTCTACTGGTCGGAGACCATCAACCGAACACTTTTGGAACATTTTTCCGTACAGATTTCATAATTTTTAACCTAGAGACCAAAAAATTTGACACAGTTCAGCTAGGTTCTTCTCCTAACTAATAAACTAGTTTGTTTATTTCTGATTGTATTTACACTTATATCTGAGGCTCGACAAGGAGGGTATCAAAATTACCTAAATTGTCTACACTACAGTACCATGTGTCCGGACAGATATGTACATGATGTGATTTAATTCAGATAAAAGCCTGGGTGTTTTGATTTTTGATTTGTAACATGATATACAATATGTCAGCAACAAATGCTGAAGTTTTGGATTTTCTATTATTCATTATGCAAATGATTATAGCTGGTATATGAGGTCAGGCATTGCTTTCTTGACCCCCGAATTTCAACGTTAACATTCTTGAAATAGACATTAAAATATTACCTTTACGGAGGTTGAAATAAATTCATTTACTTAATTTTAAAAGAAACATGCACTTATTGTTGATAAAAAAGTGACTGACAACCACTGAACAAAGAAAATACTAAATTAAGCATTTTTGGGGCCGTCCGGGTTTGGTGGTTGTCCGGTTTTGGTGGTCCCCAACCAGTACCCAGAATTTAAAAACAACTTAAACATGTCATTTATAAGTTGTTTAATCATGTTTCAGTTTTGAAATGTATTTAAAAGTCGCATAACATACCTGTCACAGGTGCTGTCAGTGCTTGTGAAAATATCGTGAATCCAGTGCTAAGCCGATAGGCGATACTTATTTTACTGTAATTTTATTCCGGCAATTCTTACTTTTAAATAAAGTTAACACAGCAGTTACTTATAAAGGAAAATAACTTGATCTATGACTCCTCGTCATATTTCCTAAGTGAAGAACCTACTCGTCAACCTGAATTATCGTTCAATCTGGTCTTGTGACATGCAGTCGCGAATATGAATGATAATACAGAAGTAAACAAACACGTTGGGCAGTCGATCACGTCGCGCAATTTTTTTTTTTTTTAATTTTTTTATTTAATCGAATCGATTTTTGTCGGCTGCACAGAACATGTTCGATAGACATTATTGATGAACTTAACCCTTTTTACACCAGCATCATTTAGTGCTTGCTCCTTGAATACAGGCTAGCACACAGATGATACTGGTAAATTTAGGGTCATATATACAGTCATATTCCATGTCCATTTTCCTTTCATAGATGGGGTTCCTTAGGTCTTCCAGTTCAAAACATGATGTGCAAGACCGTCATTACTTCCCAGCATGCACTAGTGCTTGTGTTAGAATATGAAACATGCACATAGCAGATACCAGGCAGCAACAACAACCTTTCAAATAATCCATTCTGAAGTTCACAAATCTTATAGAATCCCACAGGTGCATTTAATGTATCATGACTTTATTGTATTAATCATTTTTCTGTAACAAAATTTAAATTTTAATTATGATTCAACTTTTTTCGAAGATCTAAAAATTTAACCTTTTAGTTATGTTACTTAAAGATGAATTAATACATTTCACAAGAATCATAATTTTTAATACTATCCAACTAATGTCCAGAGCACATGTGATGACCTTTGACATACTGTTGTTGGTTTTTATACAGGTTGTGACATTTTGACACCACAGACTTACCAAAATGCCCCAAGCTGTCACAGGAAATGACAAAGATCTGCAATGAACCATTTATAACAATTAAAACATATTTTCTTTTCAATTATGGTTCAATGTGGCAATAGGCATGATATTTTATCTTTTATTCAATGATAAGAATCAAGTGTGGACAATTGAGATGTCAATCAAGCACATTAATTAAGGGATAAAAACTGTCAGACAGGATGTCTCTTGCATTCTGGGCTGTGAAAAATGTCATTCTTTTATCTGATCAATTTTTTATTAATTTATCAAAAAGAGCTTTAAGATCTAGGTGATTATTTGAAAAGATATTGCATTATTAAAAATTAAAATGAAAATTCTAGGAATTTTAAAAATGTTTATACAGCAACTATTTCATAACTTTTATTGATCTTTGGTAATATTTATTTTTAATAGTACCTACATATTGAAAAACTATTTATTTATTTAAAATATCTCCAAAAAAAAAGAAAATATATTATTAGGTGTTTCTATAGTAATGCTGCAAAAAAAAACAACACCAATATATTTAATCGATAAAATACATTTTGTAAGTTTGGAAATTTAATGCTTATTCTTTGTTTTATTGAAGTCAAACATATAGGCCTAACTGTCTTTTATTGTTTTAACCATATTTTGCAAGTATCAACCTGTTTAAATCATTTTATTTTTCAAAAATTATAGTAACCAGTCTCAACTAGTTATCTTACAGAAAATTTGATAGACTTTCATTAGTATTTTTGTGATCTTTACAAAACAACAACAACAAAAAAATCAAACCAAATTGGTTTTTTATTTTCTTGGAAATGTTCACTTATGATACAATTTTTTTTCGCAGCATTGTTTGCCTTGCAAAGAACTGATCAACAGTTCTAGTAGAAAATAGCCATTAAATGGGGGTAATAATAATACTTTTGGAGCTAGTGTCACATGGTCCTGGGAGTTATTACGAGTATAGAAATTTTGTTCTTACAAAAGGTTAAGTTTCTTCTAAAACCTGCAAGTTTCCCTAAATGTTATAGAGTGTTCATGCCTCGAAATATTGCAATTTTCATTTTACATTAATTGGAATAAAACAATACAAAGAGGTAAATTTATTCTTGAGCCTTAAGTTCAAGAACACCTGTTATCCTAAGAATTTCTTTCTGACGATTTTTACTATTGCTAGCGATATTATTCTAGTGCATGTATGTTTAACAGTGTATTACTGGTATGTGTGTGTTTAAGCCTAAATAAACATTAATTCCAGAAATGCCTTGGAAACTGGCTCTTTCTACACAAACTTCAATCATATTAATTTATATACCATGGCAATGTTCAATTTCTTCAATAATTCGTATACAGGCCTTTAAACCATTGTTTAAAATAATATACAATTACAATATAAATTTTATATATTTCTTTATTAAGTAACATAAAATCAGTCGATAACATGTACATGGCAACCAATCTGTGCTATTACAGATATAGAAAAAATAACATAACTAAGTTACAAATATCATGAACAAATTAAGCTACCATTCTTGTTAATACCTATAATGACAGTAAACATTTAGTACTTGACATTTGTTAACGAAGAACTTCGAAAAAAAAAATACAGAAGCAATTTTGTGAAACACTGAGCATTATCAAGCATAAAAAGCATAAAGCATTGCTGCGATCAACACTAAATTTCTAAACTAAATGCCATCCATTTTACATCTGAACTTTGCTTTTTTAATCAACATCTGCTATAAATATAAAATAATCTAGCACGCCTAAAAGCATTTCTGTTAATATCAGATATTGACAGTCCATTACAGCACTGTAAAGATTTCAATGTCAGATTTGTATGGATGTTCATGCTAGCCTGGCTCTAGGTGGTATAGACAAATGTAGGACAAAACACCACATGTCAAAACCCCACACAAAATCACTTTTACAATATACATTTTGATATTGATAATTTAAATGCATTTTTTTTATTCTACACATATTGTTATAATATGTTACAACAAGAGCTGTCCGTAAGACAGCGCGCTCGACTTTTTTATTGCTTGCCAATAAAAAAAGTTTTTGCAGTAAAAGGCAATACAAGAATCTCTGTATTTTTAAAGTGAACAATGGCCATGAGCATTAAGATATTTAGTGAAGAATTATTTTACTGAATTGTGTGATACCCTTGAACACTGCAGCAAAGTTTGAAATGTTTAAGGGCCATAATTCAAATAAAATCTTTGACAGAATTACCTTCTCCTGGACATGTTTGGGAATCATGATTGTAAACAAGTATTCCAACTTTCAAATTAATATCTCAAACAGTTCAGTCAAAAAGTGGACTGGTACTAAAAACTTAACCAAGATTCTAAGTCGATAAAAGGCCTTAATTTTTAAAACAAATCCTTGACAGAGTTACCTTCTCTTGCGTACAGATGGGGGTAATGATGTGAAATAGCATTAAAAGTTTCAAAGCAATATCTCAAAGGGTTAAGGCAATAAGTGGATTTTACCCATATTCAATGTATTTTCTAAGTCAAAAAGGGGCATAATTCTGTCAAAAACCTTGACAGAGTTATGTCCTCTTGTCTGTTGATGAAGGTCGTGATGGTAAACAAGTATGGTCAGTTTCAAAGCAATACCTCCAATGGTTTTGAAATAAAGTGAGGTGGTACAAAAAACTTAACCAAGCTCAATACACTTTCTAAGTCAAAAAAGGGCCATAATTCTGTCAAAAACCTTGACAGAGTTATGTACTCTTGTCTGTAGATGGAGGTTATGATGGTGAACAAGTATGGTAAGTTTCAAAGCCATACTTGTAATACTTCTGAAATAAAGTGGGGTGGTACGAAAAACTTAACCAAGGTGTGACGCCAACGCCGACGCCAACGCCGACGCCGGGGCGAGTAGGATAGCTCCCCTTTTCATAGAAAAGTCGAGCTAAAAATGCACAACATATAACAAAGAAAGCTAGACACTGTGCAGCTTATTATAACAAATATTCTGTTCTGTTCTAAATTCTGTACAATCATGTACATGTATATACATGTTTATACAGTACACATGTACACGTAAATACATGTAATATCTCAACATAAATTTTGTGTCACTGGACACAAATATGATATAACTCCGTATAATCAATCATATTAAAATGCCCTCTAGCAATAACTTATATATTTTGCATCAATAATTGCAACTATCCCATATATACATAGCTTACCAAAGTAGAAAATATATTTATAATAACAAATCATTTTAGTGCAAAATATAACAACAAACTTTGTTAATAGTATCCACTATTCAATCTTAAACAAATTAAAATACTATAATTCAAACAATATTACATTAAAATCAGAGAGAAGTAACTTTTCCCCAAAAAAGATATTTTCTATGCGCACCTTTTTTTGTATATATATAATGGAAATAAATTTGATCTGAAAATATTGAATATGTAAAAAAATCTTGTTTAGTGATAAAATAGGTATATCCACACTTAGTCTTGAATTTTTTTTATAGCTACATGTATATGTACATGACTGTATCTATTGTTAAATCAACTCTGACTTTACTGAGTGTGTTAAAGAATTTCTTTAAATGAGGAAATGTCCCATTAGTATTTCAGGGATTCCATTATAAAGGTACATAACGGCAGACGCTGCACTGCAATAAAATGGTATATCTTTACACTACTATTTTCAAAGAGACTTTACTGAGTTTTTTTTTACATGACAGGACTAGAAATATTTTTTGTTGAGATTTTTAATTAATTTGATGCAGGTCTATGCCAATAACTTGTGATCTTCAGATGATTCTTCTCTCCTCGTTTTTCCAGAATAACATTTCTTTGTACAATGACCCAAAAGAAAAGCGTTAACTAAGCTATTAACTCAAATCGAGCTATTAAGAACCACACTAAATATTGATTTTCAATTTATTTTCTTAGTTTATTTCTTTATCATCTTTTCTTTCATATTTTTTTCATTTTAATTGCCTTAATTGATATATGTAAGATTTTCACATTTTACACTTTTAGGCTTTTTGACCTCTATGAAGCCCCTTGCCCCTTTAAATTGTCTAGCTTGAAAATATAATGGTTTCAAAGTCCTTCAGTAAAGGCCTCTACCACACTAAAATATAGATATATTTATTTCCTTTTTGTATCAGTCTGTATAAAATTAAACATATTTTACTTAGACCTTTATGACTGGTAATGAACACTATAAATAATATATATACATTAGTGACATGTGTGGTCCTGGAAACAGCTTGAGGCATATAAAATCATCCCTTACCACAAATATTCAATGAACAAGTTTCAGTTACATGATATGTCAATGAAAAACATATCAATACATATCTGAGAAAAAAATTAACTTTTATTGTAATAAGAACAGAATACAGAATAATGATATCCGGTCTTCTGACAATTCATGTTTTTATGTGCAGGTAATAGTTAAACTAAGGCAACTTACTTGAAATTCTCTATACAAGTAAATATCTTCTTGACTCAAAGAGTTAGAGATCATCTCTGCATCATACTAACACAAAACACCACTAAATTTACATAATGGACTTGTCTGGCTTTGAATTTGGAATGATTCATTGCTATATAATGGGGGAATCACTATCAAAAAGCTTAAATTTAGCAGCAGGCAGGAATTATGTGTTCTGAGCGAAGCTCTAAACTAGAAGCATAGATCTTACGCCATCAAAGTAATAATGCTTTTAAGTTTATCAACTATATCTTCTTTAATCTCAATGGGAATGCACCAGTTATTTAAGGACAGTTTATAAACAATTGAGTACCATTCAATAGTCATTCACTATTCATAAGACAATTATAGTGCCCTCCTTACAGTGACCTCACAAGCAGGGGTCATGACTTATTACTTATGATCACATGGCAAAAACACTTGTATCTACTTAGGATCTTTTAACAATTATCAAGTGGTATACAGTTGTATTATCATACGAGTTGTGTCCCGACAAAACCAACATAATGCATTTGCGACCAGTATGAATCCAGACCAACCTGCACATCCGTGCAGTCTGATCAGGATCCATGCTGTTCGCTTACAAACTCTATAACAAGTAGAGAAAGTAATAGCGAACAGCATAGATCCTGATCAGAATGCGCGGATGTGCAGGCTGGTCTGGATCCATGCTGGTCGCAAACCCATTATGTTGGTTTTGTCGTGACGCGGCTCATAGAATCTAATTGAATCATGAGTAAATTAGTCTACATCTTACCAATGTCAAGGTTGCAGAATCAGTATGGTATTTAAATATGCCAAACTCTTAATCATTAAAAATGTGAAACTTATTCATTGAAGATCATTTGTTTACTATTTCCTGCTAATATATCAAAGTTTTCTATTGAGGAACTGAACGGTTTAGATTCCTTTTGCTCATTTTATAACTACATGTAATTGATTGTAATGGTTTGTACGAGCATTGTCTTAATTGTTTCAAGATTTTTTAAGTCTCATAGGCCAGGTAATGTGACAGTTCGTGACAGAAATAATCTCACATGTCTCTCTGCATTTCTACTGAAATTCAGAAATACTAATATATAAAGTATTGTTTTATTCTGCATTATTACTTTTCAACGATTTCAATGTTGTTGTTTAGGAGTTGGTTAAGTAACATTTTCAGTAATCAGTTTTCAATTTCTTTGCCTTCAGTATATTACTAATTATTACTAATAGAGTTATGGCCCTTTAAATGCACTTTTCTTGTAAAATTATTGTTGGCATTAGTTACTGCAGGATTACAGGCTATAAAAGCACCATTTTTCATGAGACCACCATTGCAAAAGTCACACACATTTTCAAATTACCATTTCAATGCATACACTAATCACAGTCATTGAATTTAAAATTTTGAATTGACTGGCCCAAATTCCAGTTCTGAATTTATTTACTATATGTTTAACTAAAATTTCTTAAAATTTACACTGGCCCAAACTTATTTTCACTGGCCATGGGCCACCGGGCCAGTGCTAAATTTGATAACTGAAATCATACTTTCATATAAAACCATACTCAATATTTGTCATGTCCTTTCTCAATCTTAAAATAAAAGAAAGAAATTTATTTACTATGCTACAAATGTTTTGGATTTCAACCTATGTCATGTAAAAGCAAAATGTATAACTAAATTAACAAACCATTAAACTATAACAAATAAATGGATATCTTAAGACTAGCTTATCATAGAACAACAAATGAATTTGTACACATAATATAACATATACACACCATCAATAAATTTAAATTCACAAAAACTTGCACCAAAATTTTTTATCACTTTTTTTTCATACCAAAATCCGTCAAGCCAACAATGCAGTATTCTCTCTAGGCAATATTTGCTGCCTTCTAAATCTCTAAATTTATCACAAAAAGCTGACAAGAGGTACCTCCCATCACATCATTTACAGTAATCTCGCCTTCTAGATGGCAACAATTTTTTTTAAGAATCTTTATTCTGATCAGATTCAGTAGAAAGGACACTTTCTGACTGATCATCAGCTAAATTGTTTTCATCTGAGTTTTTATCACTTGAAGACAATTGCGTATTGCTCATTTCTTTATTTTCCGAAATAATTTCTTTCTCCTTGTTGGCAAGTTGTTGCTGCTGGAGGAGACGTTTCACACCCATCATCCACTGGTTAACCTGTAATATGTCATGACATTGTTATATCAGCTTTAAAGTGAATTGGTCTATAATGCAAGGTCTTTAATACCATAAATAATTACATATGTAGTTTGATAGTATTTTATATCATAGATGAAAGCAAACCACAATCAAATTAAAAATAGACGTTGTTGGTGTTACTTACTCTTTTTACCAACTCTTTTTATAAATTGAACAATACAGGTAAATTCCTATGGATATTTACAGAAATTTTCTTGGGCCACATGAGTTATTTATCGTTCATGTGGAGTAAGATATAAAATTGAAAGGAATTATGGCAAAATGTAAACTTATTTTAACCTTCACCTGTTCACTCACTATATACCCTTGGAAGGGCATAATGTCACTTTAATATAATAAGATTACATAAACCTACCTCTGTTATATGATCAACCATTAGTGCCAGATGAAGATGATTTGCTTTATCTGTCTCACCATTCAACAGTGCTACAGAAAAATAAACAAGACATTAATGTAGGAAAGGAAATATAGTTATTTTTATTTTTTTAAGAATATGTTCAGCTTGAAGAAAGAGAGTTGTTTTTTAATTTCTTGCTTGTTTACTGATCAAGATTGCAAATTTAAACATCATTGTGCCCTTAAAATGAACAAATAAATCCTCTTTTCAGAGATTCCAGATAGCATTATGGCAGCAGGGACAAATTTCTCAGAACATTAAACCTTATTTGACTTCTTATGAATATGTTTCTGTTACAGAACTTAAATGCCTTAATCAGGCAATGTCAATAAGCAAAAATTTACTGCTAATTTTAATAATTACAGAAAAAACACTAAAACCTTTGTAGGTTAATGCTTACTCTTTGACTTGGAGAAATATTCCTTGGCAATTAAAAGTTGTGTCATTCTAAGTTTTACAGAGCCTCACCCATTAAAAGTTGTGTCATTCTAAGTTTTACAGAGCCTCACCCATTAAAAGTTGTGTCATTCTAAGTTTTACAGAGCCTCACCCATTAAAAGTTGTGTCATTCTAAGTTTTACAGAGCCTCACCCATTAAAAGTTGTGTCATTCTAAGTTTTACAAAACCCCACCCATTGAAAGTTGTGTCATTCTAAGTTTTACAGAACCCCACCCATTGAAAGTTGGGTAGTTCTAAGTTTTACAGAACCCCACCTTTTGAATATTGGTAAATTCTTACTTTTACAAAGCCTGTCTTTTGAAAGTTAGGTAATTCTAACTTTTAAAGTACCTCACCTTTTGAAAGTTGGGTAATTCTAACTTTTACAGAGCTCCACCTATTGAAAGTTGAGTATTGAAAGTTGGGTAATTATAAGTTTTACAGAGCCTCACCTATTGAAAGTTGGGTAATTCTAAGTTTTACATAACCTCACCTATTGGAAGTTGGATAATCTAAGTTTTACATAACCTCACCTATTGGAAGTTGGGTAAACTAATTCTAAGTTTTACAGAATTTCACCCATTGAAAGTTGGGTAATGCTAACTTTTAAAGAACCTCACCTATTGAAAGTTGGGTAATTCTAAGTTTTACAGAACCTCACATATTGGAAGTTGATTAATTCTAAGTTTTACAGAATTTCACCTATTGGGTAATTCTAAATTTTAAAAAACCTCACCTATTGAAAGTTGGGTCAATCTAACTTTAACAGTATCACTAAGACAGCCTTTCCTCCATTTCTCCTCCAAAACTTCTAGTTTCTTCTTTATTTCATCACAGACTTTAATCTGTAACAGAAAGCATGTTTTCATTATAATCAAGAGTTAAAAGAATATTCGGACTTTGTAAGTTTTTTTTGCTAAATAACACATAATGCCATATACTGAACATTTTCCTCTTTGTTTCTTTCTTTTGGCACCTTTCAACTCATTTTTGGTCATATCTCACCAGTCAGTCCAGTAAACCTGCTTTCATGGTAACTTACCAGTCACCGTAATTGACCCATTACTAATCCAACATGATATCTAAATCAGCAGTGAGAGACAAATTACCATTAGACTCAATGTCCAACATCAACTGTCACAGAGAAAGTTTGCCTCACCACAGGATCAAACCTTTCCTGCTAATAAACCTAAATAATCAGTTTATCTACAACCGCCTATACTCAGTGATTTAAACAAAAAATGCCTTTTTCAAAGTTCATCAAGGGAAATAATTCAGTGAAAAAGTGATTGTCAGCGATACGAGATACAGGTTCAGGACAATTACAGTAAATACAAACACTGTATGATCCCAAACACATGTTTCATATGAATAATATCCAGTTGGGCTAAATCTTTTTCGCATAACATTAACCTTGACACTGAATTTCGGTTAATCCAAATAATATTTGGCAAATATTATTGAACAAGAGGGCAATGATGGCCCTGAGGTCGCTCACCTGTATATAGGCCCCCCCCACCCCTGGGCCAATTTTTACCCAAGGGCTTTTCTTTGTTTATTTGAACAGACTTGGTAGACACCCATAAGAAGATGTTTCATGCTAAACTCTAATTTCTAGCTCATTGGGTTTTTTAAAAGAAGATTTTGAAAGTTTTTACTATACACATATAGTTAAAAACAATGACACCCCTGTGGCAGGGCCAGTTTTGACCCCCGGGCTTTTATTTGAACAAACTTTGTAGATATTTACTTAAAGAGGTTTCATGCTTAATATCTAAACTCTAGCTATTTGGGTTTTTTCAAAGAAGATTTTTTAAGTTTTTGCTATACACATATAAGGAAAATCAATGACCCATCCCCCCACCCGGGCGGGGCCAGTTTTGACCCCAGGGCTTTTATTTGAACATACTTGGTAGACACCAATTAGAACATGTCTCATGCTAAATATCTTAGCTCTAGCTCTTTGAGTTCTTTAAAAGAAGATTTTTTAAGTTTTTACTATATGCATATAGGGAAAATCAATGACCCCCTGGGACGGGGCCAATTTTGACCCCAGGGCTTTTATTTGAACAAACTTGGTAGACACTTATTAGAAGATGTTTCATGCTAAATATCTTAGCTCTAGCTCTTTGGGTTCTTTAAAAGAAGATTTTTTAAGTTTTTACTATATGCATATAGGGAAAATCTATGACCCCCTGGGGCGGGGTCAATTTTGACCCCAGGGCTTTTATTTGGACAAACTTGGTAGACATTCTCTAGAAGATGTTTCATGCCAAATATCTAAGCTCTAGCTCTTATGGTTCTTTAAAAGAAGATTTTTTAAGTTTTTACTATATGCATATAGGGAAAATCAATGACCCCCCGGGGTGGGGCCAATTTTGACCACAGGGCTTTAATTTGAACAAACTTGGTAGACACTCACTAGAAGATGTTTCATGCTTAATATCTTAGCTCTAGCTCTTTGGGTTCTTTAAAAGAAGATTTTTTAAGTTTTTACTATATGCATATAAGGAAAATCAATGACCCCCTTGGGTGGGGCCAATTTTGACCCCAGGGCTTTTATTTGAACAAACTTGGTAGACACTTATTAGAAGATGTTTCATGCTAAATATCTTAGCTCTAGCTCTTTGGGTTCTTTAAAAGAAGATTTTTTAAGTTTTTACTATATGCATATAGGGAAAATCTATGACCCCCTGGGGCGGGGTCAATTTTGACCCAAGGGCTTTTATTTGAACAAACTTGGTAGACATTCACTAGAAGATGTTTCATGCCAAATATCTAAGCTCTAGCTCTTTGGGTTCTTTAAAAGAAGATTTTTTAAGTTTTTACTATATGCATATAGGGAAAATCAATGACCCCCCGGGGTGGGGCCAATTTTCACCACAGGGCTTTAATTTGAACAAACTTGGTAGACACTCACTAGAAGATGTTTATGCTTAATATCTTAGCTCTAGCTCTTTGGGTTCTTTAAAAGAAGATTTTTTAAGTTTTTACTATATGCATATAGGGAATATCAATGACCCCCTGGGGCGGGGCCAATTTTGACCCCAGGGCTTTTATTTTAACAAACTTGGTAGACGCTTACTAGAAGATGTTTCATGCCAAATATCTAAGCTCTAGCTCTTGGGGTTGTTTAAAAGAAGATATTTAAAGATTTTTCTTTCGGTTGCCATGGCAACCAGAGTTTTGCATGGAATTAAATTCTTTGAACAATTTTTAAAGGTGACCACCAAAGGAACATTCCTGTGAAGTTTGGATGAAATTGGCTCAGTGGTTTATGAGGAGATGTCATTTAAAGCAAAAGTTTACGGACGGACGACGGACGGACGCCGGACGAAAAGCGATCACAAAAGCTCACCCTGTCTAAAAAGAGCTAAAAAGTCAAGTTAATAACATTTTTTTTTTTGGTTGGGTTTAACGTCACACCAACACAGTATAGGTCATCTGGCGATTTTCCAGCTTTACTGGTGGATAAAGACCTTCTCAGATGCCCTTCCATGCATTATTTCAGGCACTAACGGGCACCAGAGTAGAACCATCGATGTTCTGTAAGCTAGCTGGATAGCATCCTAAATGAAAGAATCCAAAGTCCCTGTTGGGATCCAAACCCACAGCAGTGATGGGCAAGTGATTCGAAGTCAACAACCTTAACCACTCACGGACTCCCCTTAATAACAAAATTACAGATAAAACACAAATAATCTTTTAAAATTATAAACGCATTTCTATATAGTTAAATTTTGCCAGTAATACACAATATACTAATATGAATGAAAGAAACATACATTTGTAAGTATTTTCAATACCATTTTTTATATCATATACATGTGTGCTTGGTTTTGGAAACTTACAAATAGTTTTTTAATAATGACAGTTTACAAGCAAGATGTATGTTTTGCTGGGTTTCAAGTCACATAAACATTGCAATAGTCACATGTTGACATCAAAATTATAGTGGAGTAAGACCTTGTCATTTCGGGCACAAGCTGGCGCCCTGAGTAGTTCCAACAATATTTCATAAGCAAGTTGAATGTACAAATGTAAAACTATATATATTAATATATATGGACTAATAATATATGATTATAATATAGTGCTGTTTCACTGAAATATTCAACACTTGAAATGTTATTCCATACAAGTACTGTGCTCAAAAGATAGAATCTATACCACTTCTTTTTTTTCTTTTTTGGTATGACCCTGCCTAGAAATAATAATTCTTACCGTTAAAATATTCCTGTACAGGTCAAGAACACTGTCAAAATTATTTAGATTCAGCTGCAACAGTTCAGAATCATCATTAAATGAAAGCCGCGACATAAGTTCTTCCAGTCTTTCATTCTCTAACTGAATAGCTTCTGGTACCTGCTCTTCTGTTTTTGGAGGTGAGGAAGGTATCAGCAAGGGAACGAGGATTGGAACCGTCTGAGGTGTAGATGTATCAGCAGTTGGTGGTAGCAGCTGTATTGGACTCTGAGGTGCTGCCTGGTTACCAAGGGGCGTGTCTCTGAGTCCAATAGGTATTGGTGGCTGTGTTGGAAGAAGAGGCGGTCCTTGAAGATCGGCTGGTAAGACTGCATTCAAAATGGGAGGACCTTGGCTCGGATTCAAAACTGAAACATTTAAAAGAATGCCTAATTTATAACAAACATTTACAGTGTAGTAAACAAAGATGATATAAAATATTTGAAGTGCACAACATTAACTATAACTACTCTTAAAATATTTTTTAATAAATTACTTATTGTCAAGCCAAAAAAATCCAAAAGGTAAAAAGTATATATGTTGAACTAACAAAATATATTTATAACAAATAACATTTAACAGCTAAAAGCATAATAAAGACAGGCAACTATCACTAGTTAGTGCATGTACATACATATAAGCAATTCTTTCCCTATAATTATATGTAGTACTTCTTTACAACTTAAATTATTAATTATTCCATATACTATAGTTAATTCAAGTATAGTTTTATTTTTAGTCAAAACTAAAATCATACCATCTTATATCCTACATCGTTTTTTTATAAAAAAAATTTATACCTGCATGACCTGGAGTTGGGCTATCAGTGTTCCCCGACACAGGAAAGGCTACCCTCTTGTTTAATGTTCTCTTTGGGGGTGCTGCTCCCTCCTGTTCAGTATTATAGTTAAACATGGGTGGGTCATTCCAGCCTCTCTCAGGATTACCTGTTAATACAAATGAAATGCAGAATAGATTTTTAAGATCACTCATTAAATGAAATAACCTAATCATCACCAATTATTTTGAGTAACCATTCCATAATAAAGATTACAGTTCTTTACCCTCAGCCTGCTGATTTATGCAATGGTTTGCCCAAACAGCCCATTCAAAATAGCCCTAATTCAAAGTTTAATAGATTTCGGTTTTGTTTGTTTGTTTCATTTTACGCCTTTTCCCAACAGTATTTCAGTCATAGAGGCGGGTAGTTTCCTAACCATCGTTTCTGGAGAGTTACACCAATACTAGACTACCTTCCTCTGTGCTAAACTACCAAAGCATCTCCCGAGGATCGAACCCATGCCAGAGAGGTAACAGGATTAGAAGTCATCAACTCTAACCCCTCGACCACGGACGTGGTACATGGATTTCGGTATCTAACAGTATAGAGCCTGGTCAGACTACAAGAATGTGCAGAGTGGCCTGGCTCTATACTGACTGCAAAGGGGTTATCACTTTTGGTTTCAGCAAGTTTAAGATTAATGTGATTTCATCTTTCTGTTTACAAATACAGGTGTATTAAATGATCATGTACCAAATGCCACTACTTGGAACTTAGGATAATATAATGGATATAAATTTCATTTGTAAAATAAAAAGTGAAGTAAAAAAAAATCCCTGTGATGGTGAAAATATTCAATTAGAATAAAAACAGCACCAAAGTGCAGACTTGCCTTGCTCTATACTAGTGGCAATGGCTATTCCCTTGGTTTCAGCAGGGCAAGGGTAAGAGTGAGACTCAACGCTATTACATTGAAGTTACTTGTTGTCATTAATGCAATCATTAGTAATTCAAAGCTAACTAATCTGGAACTTGTTTAATAAATTTGTTATTAAATCTACATAAATATTATATTTTATTAATCACATATCCAAAATTAGAATGATTCACAGTTAAAAAAAGTCTTTTTTCATTGAAGGCCTGTAGTGAAACGCTAACATAAGCGCGCTTCAATGTTATGTATATAAATAACGCATATGATGTCACATCAAAGTGTTATTACACTAGTGTAATATCGTTTTAATTAAATGGCTTTATTACAATGTACACTTCTACGGCATGGTTTATATACCGTAGTAATATACTACAATTAACATTATTAGCTATAAGTAATCAAGCCTTCTGGATAATATTCTCCTGGTTTTGAGTCTGGGTATATTAAACCCAGGATATTGCCATAAATGGGGTTATTATCAAGTATGGATCACGATATGTCATCAGTCATGCCCTGAAAGATTTGATGTGCATAAAAACCAAGGACAGTCTCCTAACAAATTAATCTGGAATTGTCCAGTTTGTGCATTGTGTAGGTTTTATAAACAGATAAACTGTATTGAGATGTGCAAATTAGAAGATAAGAATTGCTTCCTTAAAAAGTATTCGATTAATTTGACAATGGCGAGATTTTATAAATAAAACATTTCAAATTGACAGATGTCATGAATGTTGATATTTTGAGTAATTTGACAGTCGAGTTATCTCCCTTCTGCAAATGTTTTGTATCAAGTCATCTGGTGTTTGAGATGGAAATGGTTGTCTTGATAAACAGAAACGCTAAATATTTATTTGAAGCATATCATATGCTTTCTGATAAAATGATATCTGAAAAATATTTCTTTCCTTAATTTACCTGGCCTAGTTTTGGAAGCTGCCATTATAAACAAAAACACGTGTCAAGTATTTAACCAATCAAATCAAGTTATGAGCACGTTTGATTTATAGCCATGAAAATATAGTAATCAAATGTAATCGAGTATTATTTCAATTCAATATATTTTATCGCATAAAGATTGCACATAACAAACATGTATCAATATGGTAACATTTAATTTTATAACATTTTATATTTGTTATTAAACATTTACATTTTCTGATGTTTGTAAGTTACTACAGCCACAGTGTCAAAACTTAGCATCACTTTGTTTCCAGATTTTTATACTTCACAACAGCAGGTGTCAAGTGCTGTGTGGCAGCTGTAAAAAGTTGCCACGTACTCTTCACTTCAGTGTTGTTATATTTTTCTGGTCCTTCGAGATCATTGATGCCAGCACTATTGAGTGTTGAGAATTAAGAACCGCTCAAGCCGGTGTTAGGGGGTGTGAGGGATGTTGCACATATTCATTATCCCCAATGTACAGACTCAATCAAACCGAGACTGCAATTCTCTTGTAATTTTGTTGTGATTAATGCTTCCAAGGGATCACTTTGTTTCCAGATTTTCATGGCTGCAGCCCCTAGTTCAGTCCCAAACCAAAATAAGTTTGTTTTTGTGTTTTGTTTTTTTTTTTTTTTTTTTTTTTTTTTTTTTTTTTTTTTTTGGGGGGGGGGGGGCTTATCTTGAATATTTTTGTGTAATTTACTGCCTGTAGTGTTCTCCCTCCCTAATCAAAACATTTTATTGCAGTTATCCAGTTGTTGATATCCTGCTTAGATACTTACAAGAATGACTTGAACATTGAAATGGCGTATTGATTAGTTTATTACTTTCCAATCTTCTAGAATAAAAAGAACAGTCACAAAAAAGTAAATGTTTGAAATTTTCATAATTTTCCGATAGTATTATCTATTCAGGACAAGAATACATGCATCCCTTGCTTTACTTAGAAATACTCAAACATATCAGAGTATGTAAATATGTATATTATAAATTTCTGAATAAACATATGTATGTACCGGGAAAATGGATAAATCCTCTAATATATATAAACATTTAAACATTACAATTTTACAAAATGAAAATAATACATATTGGACTTGTTTCTTGAAAAATTGTAAAATAGAATATAAAAAAAAAATGTTGTTTTTTTTTCTTATGTTTATCATGTCTTGCTTTTCACTAACCACTTAGGCTATCACAAAGTTTTCATATATATGTAATTTTAATATGTAAGTTAAGATGATTTAAAAAAAGAACATTCTTGCAACTTTTAGGCTTTCAGTTTGATCGGCTATCAGTTTAGTGCAGGGATTCAATGATGAATGGACCTGTCACATAGTGTCATAACGTAATGTGTACGTTGATTGGACATATTCATTTGAGTAATGGTTGAGATCAATCAAGATAATCCAATCAGTGACCAATCAAGTTATAACAACAATATTTGTCATGTAAATACAATTCAATACATTATCTTTATTTCTCTCAAGACATGCACAATTTATATAAAAAAGATATGTGTAATTCGAATATGTAGGTTAAGATAATTTTAAAAAAGAACATTCTTGCAACTTTTAGGCTTTCGGTTTGATCAGCTATCAGTTTAGTGCAGGGATTCAATGATGCATGGACCTGTCACATAGTGTCATAACGTAATGTGTACGTTGATTGGACATATGCATTTTTACTCAAATGGTTGAGATCAATCAAGATAATCCAATCAGTGACCAATCAAGTTATAACAACAATATTTGTCATGTAAATACAATTCAATACATTATCTTTATTTCTCTCAAGACATGCACAATTTATATAAAAAAGATATGTGTATCAGGATATTTCTCACCAATTATAACAACGTGAGAATAACCAAAATTGTTTTACCCAATATGTTCAGATATTAAATAAACAAATTATTTCTTTGACAAATTCAAAAAAATTCCTATATTCCACTTTTTTTAAAACATTTGTTTTCCATTAATTTTTTATAACTAATGATATTCAGTCTGTTGCAATATTTTGCTTTTAACAAGCTGTTACGAGTGCCTAACAAAAAAGAACATTAGAACAGATATTCATCGCCAATACCATTTTTGCATTTCGTACAAATTCTAAGATTTAATGGGATTCTATGCCAACATCCAGTTTCTACATGTCATGTCAAACCTTGAGGTCAAAGAAACCTTTTATCCCACCACAGAAACATATTTAGGTGGTATTCTGGAACATCAAATAGATGAAAAGACAAGAGCCAAAACACACAGTAAGTGTTCCGGAAAATTTCCGAGAAAATGTCTTAAATTGTTCTAAGTGTAAGTGGATGTTCACTGTTTCTTTAGACAATTAACTAAATTACAGTGGTAAAAACTTGATTTGGTGGGAACTATACATGTAGAAGTTTATGACAGAGAGCATGTTTTAAACAAATATTTGATATTATATTATAATTATGATATAAAGGAGAGAAATTGGGACCTTATTGAAATGTTCCTTATAACGAAGTGTACGCTAAATCAGAGATAAATGAAGACCATTGAAACATTATTTGCATACTAAATGAATTATTATAGTGAATGACTTTAAATATTTCTGGTTCTATTTATTTTATTATCTTCAATTTCGTCAAAACACTGCTGGTGACCTAGACATTGCGCGTCACTAGTAAGAAGAATAAAAAATGAAAAATGGCCCATGGGAAAAGTGAGTATTTATAATAGTTGGTAGTTGTTTGAATTTGTTTGAAAGATGTGGAATGGGAATTTAGAGTTGCTCTAGTTGCTGGTTTTAGGTAACCTGGGAGGAAATGGCAACCTTATTTTGCTTGATAGCTTTAGTACCGGTATATCTCTATACATGTATCTGTCATATCATTGACTTTTATATTAGCCTATGATTTCATAGAAGGAGAAGACTTTGATGTGAAGACTGATTTGAAGTTGTTGGTTAGAATTTTTGCTATGTCTTGCCCTCTGTGTGTGATTTGTATCGGTGCTTTAGTGTTTATAAGACAGTAGTGTCTTCTTGTATGTTTTATTTCTTGTTATTTGACAGGTTTATGTTGAGATTGTTCTGTTGTGGAGATATTTTTGAGTTAATTTTAGTAGGTAAGTCCTGTTTTCCTCTTACATACATTTTTTTTAAACCCAAGATTCTTTAGATAGTGTTTTTTTGCCTTTATATAATTACTTATATACTGTCTCCCGTCTCTACACATACAGCAAATGAAATAAAAGAATAAGTGCTTCAAAGATTATTATGTCATATTAAGAACATTAAATTTATCTTTTATTCAACTATTTTATATATTTAATTTTTTTTATCCAACATTAATAAAAATGAAACAAATTTCATCGTTATTATTAGAATTGCATGTTTAATGTATGTTTAATAATAAATAATATTGAGAATTCGATCTGTGTTAGCTAATTATTGCAACCAAACGAATTTCTGGAAAAATAACATTACTACAGTATCAAAAAATATTTATGATGAAATCAAATTAGTTATCTACACCAAAACCGGGAGAGACCGGCAGTGAGCTTGTGGTACTATTTGCCGGTCAAAATAAACCGGGAGAGACCGGGAAATACCGAGAGGAGACCGGCGAATAATCCATCCCGAATATTGTTCTGACAGTTTACGTTTTCAATCAAGAAAGAAATTGACAGGAAGTTTTCGTGGATAAATTGTGTATTCTTGAGTGGAAATGTTCTACATTTATTTAAATTCATATCAAAGTGGAGTATCTAAAGTTATTTGTGAATAATGAAAGAAAATTATGTATTTAACCAAATTTATGGATGGGTTTCTTTCTAATCGTTTCCTGTGAATTATGTTCGGGTTAAAATGTCAAAAATGTATAGGAATTTTTACCAGGTGATTCTCCTAGTGTTCTTTGCATGTTCCACTTTTACTGAAAAGAGTATCATTACTGCACAAGCAGTCTCTTCATCAACAGTTGAATCTTCCTCGCAAGAACTTGAAAGAATTCCTTTGCCTGATGAAAGTAAGTATTTCTGTATGATTTGATATATTAAAATTAGAGGGGGTGGGGGCTGTAATCAACTAATATTATAGTGAGGTAGTACTAAACAATGAGTGCAAAATGTTTTGGGCACAGAAAGCCCTGACAGGGTTTAAATCGTAACTGCCCCAATTCTTTGATTTATTTGCAGATTTAAAGAATAGCATACCCAAAATTTCAGCATATTCCGAGGTGTAAATGAGAAAAAAAATGACATACCCAAGACATCATCTGGATTAAATAAATTTTATGTCATATTTTTATGTCTGGACACAGTACTGTAGTTAGGAAAATTTTGATACCCCCTCCAGGTGCTTAAAGTGTCAACATAAACAAAAATAAATAAACTAGCTTTTCAGTTGGGGAGAAGAACCTACATGCACTTTGAGGTACTTTGTCAAATATTCAAGAATTTAGCTTTAAAATGGAAAAATTTGTATGGAAAAAATGTGCATAATGTGTCTGGTTGATGGTCCCCTACCAGTATAAAGGTTATCTGTATGGTATATTATA
Source organism: Ruditapes philippinarum (assembly GCF_026571515.1). Classification (NCBI taxonomy): domain Eukaryota; kingdom Metazoa; phylum Mollusca; class Bivalvia; order Venerida; family Veneridae; genus Ruditapes; species Ruditapes philippinarum. Next base: position 64,546 of record NW_026858840.1, read on the forward strand.
AATGTAAAAACAATACTTTGGTTTACAGTGAAAACACTTGTCCATTTAAAGACCATTTACTCATTAAAATTGTCCATAACTAACATTAATTTTTTGTATTACAGTCTGTTTTGCACTTAAGTGCAGTATCAATTGCAGTTGTTGGCTAGACATTAGAATCTATCAACAGCTATTTTTAACATTATGATTTTTCCCAATATCATTTCTGCAAGGTTCTCGGGGACGCTTATTTTGGCGTCCCGGTACGCATGTTTATTACAGCTGGACGCAAATATTTCAGAGCAAGGATTCCACGTACGCTTAATTTTGCCTGGGGACGCATAAACATTACCGATTGTTTACAACCACAAATACACAAATGCGTCAGCGCGTGTCAGTCTATGGTAGGCGGTCCTATGCACATCGACCCGTGAAGCGATTAGCCAATCAGCGCTTACGCTTCCGATCATTATCACGCAATAGTGATTAGACTAATGTATACACGCGCTGTATATGTAATTACCAGATATAACACGAGGTGATAATTTTATATCTTTGATCAACAGTTGATTGGAAATTAGCAAATTTTACCGACAAAAGGATAAATTATCGATTACACCGCAAGTTTAAAGACTGTTTTCTCAAATTACAAACGAGTGTAATTTTGAATGATTGTCCAATAGTTTCGGCATTTTCTAGGCACAATTTTGCTTTAGTTTCATTCTTGCAAAATCTTTCTATAAGAGTATTAAGAATTTAAGATATTTTGCCGAAATGCCAGGACAACAAACCAAAATACACATACACTTTTCTTTGATATTTAGATTCTATCCGAAAATTGATCCCGAACATCGGCGATTTCACGTTCGCCAGAAACCCTAAAATTTTGCAAAAATTCTCGGTTTCCAAGCCAAACATACGAATGAATTGTTCTTTTATTATTTAATCAACTTTAAATCTTTAAATATCGATCTTCAATTTGCCCCCTTTTGAAGATATTTGCTAAAATAATTGTCGACGGATGAAACTCTTACACACTGTGTGAAGCTGTACACGATTTTCCTATTCATTCCGCTAAACGCTTTACGTTTTTTTTTACAAATCTTTAGAGTGGACTTATTTAACCAGAATAAAATTAAATTTGGTATAAAAGTGAAAAAACAAAAACAACGATTTCCATGTGTTGATGCATTATAATGAAATAATTTCATAATGAATATTAACAACAAAACAATAATTATACTATGTAGTTCAGAGTTTCTTTTGAATAACTATAAACTTTGGAAGTCTCTTGAAGATTCAAAATATCAGCAATACTATTGTGAGCATTGAATGACTAATCTGTAAACATATTAATTGCGACACGCTTTTGGACTCCAACTTTTTCAGGGTTGGGAGTCCATGGACTCCATGTTTTAAAGTCCTAGTGAGAACCCTGAAATTTCTTCTAATTTATGTTTTTCTAGGGGTTAGTGTTATTGGTAAGGGTAAGGGTTAGAGAGTTATGGAATATGGTTAGGATGTTAAAACATGGATTTTGCTGCAGACAGATTTTAAAAGTGTTCCCAGTTGTCAAATTAGAAAATATTTCTAATTTTCCACATCAACATCTTAATCATATGGAAAAAACAAACAGGTTTACACGGTTTACATGTACAAATCTGATGTGTAGTAATTTTGATAATTGTCATTTTGCTACGTGTTTTTGAGAAATTTTATGTCATTAAGACTTTGCAGTATTATGTTAACTGCACAAATTTGTTTGATGCATGCTTCAAAGTTTCTATAATTGATGACTCAACATATTTGAATGGGACCAAAACATTTCATGGCATTGTGTCTCAGTGTACTCTGAGAAATTTAAGAAAATGGCAAACTCTGAAATAACAAAGACAAATATTTGATATGCAAACATTTGTTTCTAGATGATGATTTTGCTTAATATAATGAAAACTTAATTTAATTAGTAGCCATGTTTTATCAGTGATGATCATGTACTTCATTTTGTATTGTACTAAAGAGATGTTTAATTTACAACACTTTTCACTTTATAAATTAACAAGCTAATCAGCCTAATAATATCTATATAAACAATATTTTAAACATGTTATGTTTACTTCTTATGAGGAAGACATTGGGCAAAAATAACAATAATAAAAATAAGAAGCAACGCCTTCTAATGAGGCCTAGAACATATATATATAGTATATACATATTATGTGATAATGTAATTAAGAGAAAGATTTTTAAAAGCATTGTTGAATTTGTCATTTCTGATTAACAATTTGATGTTAAACTCCTAAATCTCTGTTCCTTGTATGTTATGTATATGATCATTGTAGTACATGTACCAGTATACAGTGTACATGTTGGATCATCATCTAATTAAATATATAAGTTATATATGATGGTACTGGAATCTGTATCTACTTGGTCAACAGGTCAAATGTAATGTTCACATAACTAAGAGTACATGATAGCTAGATTTCTGCAATGTATCAGGTAATTGTAACAGCATGTTAACAGATGCTAAATAGCAAGCGAACATGCCAGTTGAACACTTAATTTGTGTTTAATTACAGATACAACAAACTTTATGGCCTTTAATTAAGGGTCTGCATTATAGTGCTCAATTTGTAGATAATTTACTTAATGTAATTCTTGGACGTTATTCTAAACCTTTTTTTTTTCAGGTTGTTCAACTTTCTTCCCTATGGGCCAAACTGTTTATTTATTCATGGGTTAAATGCATTGTGCTGAGTTGATACATTTGGCGCACCTTCAGTGCATTTTTTTGTTTGGTTGTAAATATGTCCAATCTTTTTTAGCTTCTTTATTTGTGAAGAATAGCCTGTTTTATTGTTAAAGAAACTTTAGTGAAACCATGTTCGTGACATAAACACAGCAACATTAATTTAATATATAATTATATTCAAATTGTACATTAGCATGTGTATTTTACTTATACAAAAAAAAACTGTCCATTGTTACTCCAATATTTACTACACAGTGAAGCTATTTTAAAAATGAAAACATAGCACAAGTAAACGGTCTGATATTTTTTTTGTAAAAAAGGACAGTTTTCAGCCTCTGTTATAATATAAAGTTATTATACTATTTAATACGATAATTTGCAGAAATTATGTTATTACGATAATTTGCAGAAATAATACTATTATGATAATTTGTAGAAATAACAATACAACATGGTTTTACATGTAATATTTTGTGAGGGAATGGTGCAGATTGATTGATTAGTAGACTTTAGTTTAGATCCAGTTCTTTGTGCAGTGACATAATTATAATATATACAAGTACACATTTGAATATTTTGGTTGACATTATGCATAACTGTTTAATCATTATTATAAGATGAAGTGCAGGAAGTTAAAGCTCCACATACATTGTATATATATGATCTCTCATATCAATATTAGGGTGACCGTTTCAAGGTCAAGTCTTCATGTTTCAATGTATATGTATATGCTGCATTATGCATGTACAATTGCGCATGTACATAAAATGTACTTGAAACATAATGAGATATTTGATATAAGCCTACATGTAGAACAACTTGGAATGATCAGCCTGAGGTTGTAGGGTGACTTAAACTCAACACAGGCATTAGGGTTCAAGCTGTGGGTCAGACTAAATATATATATACACATTGGGTCAGTTTACATACATTGGGTCGGACTACATATATTAGGTCGGACTACATACATTTGGTCAGACTACATACATTGGGTCAGACTACATACATTTGGTCAGACTACATACATTGGATCAGACTATATACATTGGGTCAGACTACATACATTGGGTCAGACTACATACATTGGGTCAGACTACATACATTGGGTCAGACTACATACATTGGGTCAGACTACATACATTGAGTCAGACTACACATACATTGGGTCGGACTACAAACATTGGGCCGGACTACATACATTTGGTCAGACTACATACATTGGGTCAGACTACATACATTGGGTCAGACTACATACATTGGGCCGGACTACATACATTTGGTCAGACTACATACATTGAGTCAGACTACACATACATTGGGTCAGACTACATACATTGGGTCAGACTACATACATTTGGTCAGACTACATACATTGGGTCAGACTACATACATTTGGTCAGACTACATACATTGGGTCAGACTAAATACATTGTAATCTATATGGATCACATCACGGCTGGCCTTGATCGATACTGGTAGCATAGGGGTTGGACGACTCACGGTTATCAGACCTGCCTTATTCATAATGCATCTTGCATTCAGCCTACCTTATAGAGATAAACCGAAACACGGCATATATGGGTTTCTCCCATTCAATCCCTAGGTTACAGTTACAGTTTGGTAAATTTATCCGGAATATCGAGGTGGTCATTCTAGTGGTGCACCCACCATAAAGTTAAAAGGTCAGTTTGTTTGCACTAGGGTATAAGATCTGAAAGCCCCACAATTGCAGAATTTCAGAAAACAGTTATTACATTTTGTACTCAAGACTGAAAGAGTTAATAACTACATGTAGATGTCCCGCAGCAGTTTTTAATGGCTGTTTTTTTTTTCAATAAAAATGACTGCATTTAAAACCCACCCTTTAAAATCTCCCTTAGTCAGCCCTTTAAAGTGTGGTTAAATTTTGTCAATTCGATTTAGTTTGTATTTCATGGTTTTCCCCCACATTTAAATTTTCCCTTGAGTAAAATTGTAAGTTCTAGATTTAGGGTAAATTTTAAATTTGGGATATTTAAAGGGTTTTAAAATTATTAAAAAAACCAAAAAATTTGAAAAAAATTATAGAAAATGTATAGAAACCCTAAAAAGAAAACATGGGATTTTATAAAATAAACATTTATATATTTCCCCAAAACCCTTTTTGTCCCGAAAAAAAGTTTTACTGTTATAAAGGGGATAAATTGTTTTTTAAAAACCCTTGGTTAACTAACCCTTTTTTTCCCCTGGGTCTCTTTTGAAATTCTAAGTACTGCCTGTCACAAAGAAAAAAAGGAAAGTGGCACTTTTTCATTTAAACAGACCGTTTTTTAAATAATTGCTTTTTAAGTGGGGCTTTAATGTCATTCCAGGATATCAATAAACGAATACTTGCAACCCCCCCCCCCCCCCTCCCACACACACACACACACACCAACCAAAAAAATAACAACAACAAAAAGCAAAAAATAAAAAAATTTAAAAATGTTATAATATTCAAAGTAAGGGATAAAGTTACGCAGCATCCAATGGGATAGGTTGAGTATAAACATCAGAAATCTGAAAAAATAACCATGTTAACAAAACAAAAGTTAAGTTAAATGATATATTATCATGTGCATGTAAGCTCAATAAATAAGTTAGCCATCCTGCCAAAGGCATACATGCCATAATTTTTGGACAGCTTTCCGGGACACTTTTCACCGCGGCAATAATGGATGTGTAGGCAGTTGTGGAAAAGGGGGGGGGGGTGTCAATCGTATAACTTTATTATATTAGGAACACTTTCTCCTGAATTTTAATGATAAACAGTTAACTTACTAGTTTTAGAAGTAGTCTTTTAGGTCGACATATTTATCATTTCATAGTATTTCATTATTTCATTTATTATTCCCTAAAAGCTGAATGGGCGCAGCCATGTTGTTCACCCGTTATATCTTAAAGTCGTGATAATTACTACATGTCACGTAATGCAATTCTTCCAGTCATAAAAACAAACACTGCAAGGTGATTTATTTGACACCTTTAATTTTTTATTTGATAGATATATTTACATTGTTTGTAATAATTAGACTTTCGGCAAGTTAGCAATTGATCTAAAAATTAATGATTATCGGGGATTAACGATAATAGTTAAGGGGCCGTAAACCATTAATTAACCCGGCCATTAAACGCTGCCGAATTCAACAGAGAAGGTTAATTGCCGATGCATGAAGAAAGCTATTGCCGAGGGGAATCGACAGTCCATAATTGGAGGGCTGTATATTGTAAACTTGTAAGTGTCAACGTTCCTGTGTATTATGTGTGTACCAGGTCAGAATATGTTTTACGATCGAGAGGTGAAATGTGCGAGATTTGATTTAAGAAAATTTATGAACATTTTGCAAAATATCCTGATTTTTTTTTCCGGGATCAAATCGATGCCCGGGACATCTCCGGGACAGACATCCGATTTCCGGGACAATCCCGGGCATCCAGGACGTTTTGGCATGTATGCCAAAGGCTATGTATCTTGGTCATAACATTTAACAAGGCTCAATATAAATAGTAACAATGTAGATAGACAGATAATCATATACAATCCAACTACCAGTATATACACGTATATACATGTATGATCCTGAAGATGTTGTTAAATGCCTTCTAAGAAAACTGAAAATTTTAATTTAGAGTAATTTTCATTTAGCTTAGAGTTACATTTTCACCCTTTGGGAGCATATCCTGATCTGTCATTTTGGATTTTCTTCAGTTTGTCATCATGTCATGAATTTTTTTTATAGGGAATACAATGTACATCTGTCAGCCTGTCTTAAGAAGGTAGAAATGGTTTTTGACTGTATCAAACCCCCTCATTTTGAATTTGGCAATGTTATATTGTATGTTTCCCTTTTACTCTTATAGTAATATTAGATAATTCAAGAAAACCATTTATTTGAAAACAGTGAAGAGAATGGCATAGTCAAGTGATTATTCTTTATTATCCACTGCACAATAACCATAATTTTCTTCTTGACTAATTAGATAACTGCAAACTGATCATGAAAAGAATAGAACTGTTTGGTTAGCGAGATAGGTAGATGTTGGGACTGTGAATTGGGCGAAATGGACAGTGCAGGTCACCTTTGTTCTGATTGATCATGAAATGCTTTCTACAGTCATTCACACTGTACCTCTGCTTAAGCTTGTACAAAAGTTGTCAGTTCCTTGTGAAAGTGGAGGCACTAGGACTAGTTAACTGCTTGACGGCGTGCCTTGGAACAATGCGTTGGCTGGACTGTGCTCTGGCGAATTCAAAGTGGCTTAGTGCCATGATCCCAAGGGTAGACTACCAACAACATCACCTGAAAGCAGTGATTTTTCTCACTTAATTGGGAAGAGGCCTTAGCCACTTGATTTTGGGGAAAATTATCGCTAAAATTGCTAATTTGGGAAGTAAAAAAACAGGTTTACATGTAAGTTCAGATATTTGGGAAAACTGCATGTTTTTAAAAAAAATTCAATTGGGAAGAGGCTCTTTATCAAAGTCTGTTATATAAGCAGGAAAAACACGGGAAAAGAATGATCCGATTATGAAGAATGGGTTATGGTTATCAGAAAGTCAATGTACACTGCTGCATTCATCATGTAGACATAAATGATTTCCGTTGACTACTGTACATATTATATAGACTCCGGCAAGTGCTGTAAAGTGTTTCACAAGTCATAACACTTGAAATATTTCATATTTGGACAGACCTTGCTTGAAATATATACATTAATTAATGCTTCGTTTATGGCTGTTAAATTTGTATTTAATGAAACTTTAATGGTAATGAGATGAGGCTCTGACTAATAAGAGTTACTTATTCAGAATTTCTGACAATCATTCTTAAATATTCTTGCAATAGGTATTTTGTCATATATGTCACAGAAGATTAAAAATTTGAAAATGTAAAATTGTAAAGAAAATAATTATGAGTCATCAGGATAAATGTTTTACATTAACATGTAGTTTGCTGACTGCATGCAACTGAATCAACTGGTAAACCATGTAGCCAGTGCAGTCCAAGACCATCTGGTTCATCTGTACTGTGTTATCATTGACTGCACTGTTCGCTCTCAGTCAGTGCCAAAACTATCTTTTGTCCATGAATATATACAACATGAAAACTGTATATTGATACATTTTGAGGAATTATTATGATTTTTAACAAAGCTTAAAATTTATACTGTCATCCTTTGTGGCATTTTAGTATCCAATCTAAAGTATTTGAGATTTTAAGGTATGAGAAATTTATTTTCATGGAATCAAATGTGCAGTGTTTTTTCTTTCTTTAGTAACATATTCTAAACTGCTTTCATATACATTTTATTGACAGATATTTACATTTATTTATAATCGAGTCTTCAGGCACCTTTAACCTTTGATTGTTAGAGGTTTGAAGTCCTTGGTGTTTGTTATTGTAGCTGAAATAAGATTTTATACATTTCCTAAAAGAGCTTTCATTTATTGAATTAATTTCATTATTATATATTTAATATTATTAAAATATATTTAGAAAGTTTTTAACCTTGTATCGGATAGATATTGAAGTTAGTGTGATTAAAAGGTCACAGAGGCTAAAAAATTTCCTTTTTTTTATTGGTGCCAAAAGTGCTAAAGGGGGCTTAAAATTTTGATGCTTTTATAAGTCAACACAACTAATTAAGCAGAAATTATTGTTATGCTTCTTTGAAATTACCTATCCAAAATCTATTCAGATATATTTTTAGATGTTTCACGATTTGATTACAGCTTCATCTTTCTTAAGATATACAAATATACTTAATATGTACTAATTATAATCAAGCCAGAACTGATAAGATTTAAGTTTAATTCATTGTCACTGCAACTTAAACATTTCAAAACCACCATATTTTTTATAATAATAGAATATAAAAGCCAATAGTACATGTTGTAAATAAGCATGGATACTTTATAATTCCAACCATAAATAATAAATTCACCCACGCATTATAGAAATCCTGCAATTCCTGATTAAATTCTGTCTTTGATGGAAATTCAAAATCAATATTAGACGTCTAATGAAAATGGTTAAACCAGACTTTGTATTTGCATATAGTATTAAAAGAGCAGTAAAACATAAGTAAAAGCGAATCAATAAGTTCTGTCAACAAGTTCTGTCATCTGTAGACAAGGATTTCATGTTCAAGAGCCAACTTCTTTCATCTCATCTGTTTACATCATGACCTCCGGGTCAAAATTGGGTCAAACTTGTAAATTTTTTCACTGATATAGACACAATTAAAGGATGACTTTACAACCCTTGATCTTGAAAATCAAATCAGCTGTGTTTATATGCGATGGGGGTACATTTTTATGGTTGTATTATTACAACCCTTGCAGAAATTTTTAAAACTTTGCATCAAATTTATTACTGCACAGAAGTTTTTTTGTGCTTAGTTTAAATTGCAGCCATATTAAGTTATTTAAGTTTGATTTGTGAATTCCAAATAAGTTCTTAGTTCAACTAAGATTATGAATAATATTCTTTTGACAGCTTCCTGAATTAATCAATTCTAGTCTGAATGTACATGTAGCTGGTGCAGTATAAAAGAAAAAATAGTTTTAGTTGGACTTCAAAGGATGCAATTCCATGAACCCTGTGTTGAAAGCCTCAGACTCCTTAACAGCTATAAGCCATGTTGTGCTCCTTATGAACTGAAAAAAATATAACTATGTGAGCCGCGTCACGACAAAACCAACATAATTGGTTTGCGACCAGCATGGATCCAGACCAGCCTGAGCTGTGCAGTCTGATCAGGATCCATGCTGTTTGCTATCAGTTTCTCTACTTGTTATAGGGTTTGTAAGCGAACAGCATGGATCCTGATCAGACTGCGCGGATGCGCAGGCTGGTCTTGATCCATGCTGGTCGCAAACCTGTTATGTTGGTTTTGTCATGACGCGGCTCATATATATATATACACATTGTGTGGAAATAGATTCATTGGTCTGACCCATAGAGATATTTCTTCATGTTACAATGCATTATGAATATATTTACATAGGGGAAACTGTATATTTCACCTGTTGGGTGTTAACAAATGTTTAGATACATTACAGGTGCAAAATTGAAATTTCTGTCATTAAATCCATTTAAATATGTAACAGTATACAGACTGGATAGATTTGAATGAAATTCATGAAACGATTCTCGTCTCATTTTAAAATTTCGAATAAGTTTCTTCAATTTTATGAAAAACAATCACTTTATGCATGTATGCTACAATCATAACAGTGTCATAATTATCCTGTTTGCTGCATTAGAAAAGCTACTTCTTATGTACTTAATGCATCATGTACTTATAGCTTGCTAAATTTTCCTAACATTTATTTTGCTGAATTTATATGTAATTGCGACTTGCTGTGCCTTAAATTTCTGAATTAGATACTGTTAAAATATGAATTCAAATCAGGATGGTAAAAAATAGTTATTATCCGGAACTTGGCAAATCCGGGTTTTTTCAGAGCTATTTCCGCGGTACAAACAAACTTACTGCTACAGCTTTACCATGCACTACTGTTTACAGTTGGCTTGTACTACTTGTAAAACTGTGACTGTAAAAGTTTGTTTGTACCCTGGGATAAGCTGGGAAAACCCAAAACATTTTTAATACCGGATCAAGTCTTAATTCAGTGGCCACTTGTTATAATAGACCCAGCTTGGCTGAACACAGGGCAAGCACTTCAGCGCGTGAACATAGAATATACCTGGCAGGTACATTGAATTATGATACTGTAAAAGCATTTAATGATAGATCATATAGATATTTTGTAATTATTGTTAGATACTGGGAGAAAAAGTTTCTTTGTATTCAGTTTCTTCAATATAATTATATTTCAAAAGCATCTTGACTATTTTGTTTATCATGACACTTATGAAAATCAGTTATCATGCAGCACTGTGATATACCATCGGCTATTTCTCATTACCTCATGATACAAATCATAACAAAATTTTGGTCTTCCTTACATCTTTGCAATTTGCGATGGTGTCACTATTAGATCTGAAAAGAATTTTATCCACATGACAGGTTGAATTTAATGAAAAGTATTTGAATTGGATCTAATATTATGATGCTTGAGATTAAATATCTGCATATTTTGTGAGCAGGATGTGTATTCTTTAGTTGCACTATTATTAAATTATTTGTGGCGATTTTCAGTTGAACGATTTTCAAATGCATTGGAATTAAAAAGAACATAAATTTTGAAACTGGAGTCTGATTGAATCAGCAATAAATTGATTTATTTTTAAAGTACTGTACGGGAACAGGGCAGGAAATGATGATCCAGTTCGGTGATAGAAATTACGTCACTGTCATAGGGAAAATTTAATAAAATTGATTATAATGGAGAGTATTTTTGAATACATTTAGCTTGTAATCTTATATATACAGAATATTATGTTGTAGTAGCCTTTGAGGCTTTGTATTTTGCTATGGTGGAGAATTAATATCTTGCGAGACGGAAGGTCGAGCGTGATATCAATTTTTCAATGTTGCCAGTAGAAAAATACATAGCCTCAGAAAGCTACTACAATATAATTTTCCTTTTAATATATACCTTTTCGTTTTATTTAGAAAATGAAATGTAGTTGTCAAGAAATAAACTGACGGATGAACAAAACCGGCCATGCCTTTAATAATTTTGGTTCCCGTTTCCAAATGTAACATTATCGGAACCAACGTCAAAATAGTCTGACACTTCCATATATGCCACCTTATTTTTCACTTACATAATACGGAAATTTTTAACCGTTGAAGCGTATTTGCGCTTCAAGATTTGCGTGTATTTTAGGGAGAAAATTTATAGGTATATAATAACTTATATTACAAGGCCATTTATTTTGAAGATCGTTATTTTTTGAAAATTTTTGTAATTTGTCTTCAAGATCTGTTTAAAAGTATCAATATACAGGTCTGAGTAATAAAGCAACTCATATTGGCTGATATCTCATCTGCCAAAAAATTATAATATATAGATATTTTCGAACTCAAGTTGTTGGGATCTAACTTAAGTTTCTTGAATATAGTTTATGCAGAATTTATTTTAGTTTAATTGTGTAGGAAGCAAACATTAGATTATAGACACTTTCTCTAATCTGTCTTGGAACCAGTACCAGTACTGAGTAATGAGTGTAAAGGTTGCTCATAGTAACAAGTGCTTGGCCCTAACGGGAATCGAACTACGTGGCTAGCTATCTTTAGATTACTAGTCATAGGTGTATTGCTCCGTAATGCTGCTGCTTGCTTGAATTTGTAGTCCATGACCATTGTCTATAAGTTTGTACGATTGTAACACCCGAGGTGAGCCAAAATCTGATCTTTCCTGTTTCAGCACCATATGACCGTTGGTGCAATGTAAAACCAACCAAACAATCAGATATATAACTATTATAATTGTACTCTGTGCCTGTTAGAGATATTAATAGATATATTTTGGAAAATTGACATTAAACTTAAAAACAGAACATTTATTATTAGAATGATTGAAGAATGATTTCAGTGTTATTGCCTTCAAGCATAAGACTTACAGATGGTAAAACTTAAAACAATAGAAAATACATATTAGTAGAAATACATGTAAGTGCCTATGCATTTACTATAGAAGAAGTGGCATGATAAGCTGTCTCTACAGATGTTTTTCATTGAGAGACCACTTGCAGCAAGTGGCCATCCATTCCATTCAGGAACTAACATATGTAATATACTGAGATCAATCATATCAAAAGACTATTTTATGTTGGGTGGTCTTTATTTGATAATGCAGTTACATGTACCTTTACAATTGTCTATATTTAAATGATTTATATGAGATTAAAATATAGATCTTGAATCATAACTTCACTGAAATTTTTAAAGTAATTTTTATGGCTTTGTTCAAAAGCTACCACAGTGACACAAAGTATTTTAGTGCATGCAGTTACATTTGTATGTTCTGATTTAAAGGATCATGTATTTACATGTATTAATTCTAGTTCAGAATTAAGGTTTGATAAAGTGTCAATTAGCATTTTAATTACATTTAATGATAAGCTAGACAAATGCTTCGTTGTACGTTCCATTAATAGCATGCAGAATTTCTTAATGACCCGTAGGATTAATTGTATATGTAATGAATATATACAAAATGTATATTTGAGATTTGGTTCTTGTTAACACAATCATTGTAACATGTCACATACAAAGCCATTATGATATAACAGGATACAATATACTTGTATTTACCTGCAGTACATTTTCTGTATATGATTAATTATTGAACTTAATGTTCATAATTATGCCCCCATTTTGAAAAAAAGGGGGTATATTGCTTTGCACTTGTCGGTCCGTCGGTCCGTCGGTCCGTCGGTCCGTAGACCAAATGGTTTCCGAGTGATAACTAAAGAACCCTTAGGCCTAGGAACTTCAAACTTGGTATGGTGATTGGTCATGACCAGTAGATGACCCCTATTGATTTTGGGGTCAAGGGGTCAAAGGTCAAGGTCACATTGACCTTGTAAGCAAAAACGGTTTCCGATCAATAACTAAAGAACCTTAAGGCCTAGGAACTTCAAACTTGGTATGGTGATTGGTCATGATCAGTAGATGACCCCTATTGATTTTGGGGTCAAGGGGTCAAAGGTCAAGGTCACATTGACCTTGTAAGCAAAATCGGTTTCCGATCAATAACTAAAGAACTTTAAGGCCTAGGAACTTCAAACTTGGTATGGTGATTGGTCATGATCAGTAGATGACCCCTATTGATTTTGGGGTCAAGGGGTCAAAGGTCAAGGTCACATTGACCTTGTAAGCAAAAACGGTTTCCGATCAATAACTACAGAACCTTAAGGCCTAGGAACTTCAAACTTGGTATGGTGATTGGTCATGATCAGTAGATGACCCCTATTGATTTTGGGGTCAAGGGGTCAAAGGTCATGTCACATTGACCTTGTAAGCAAAAACGGTTTCCGATCAATAACTAAAGAACCTTAAGGCCTAGGAACTTCAAACTTGGTATGGTGATTGGTCATGATCAGTAGATGACCCCTATTGATTTTGGGGTCAAGGGGTCAAAGGTCAAGGTCACATTGACCTCTTGGGTAAAAACGGTTTCGGATCAATAACAAAAGAACCCTTAGGTCTAGGAACTTCAAACTTGGTATGGTGATTGGTTATGACCAGGAGATGACCCCTATTGATTTTGGGGTTAAGGGGTCAAAGGTCAAGGTCACATTGACCTTGTAGGTAAAAACGGTTTCTGATCAATAACTAAAGAACCCTTAGGCCTAGGAACTTCAAACTTGGTATGGTGATTGGTCATGACCAGCAGAGGACCTATTAATTTTGGGGTCAAGGGGTCAAAGGTCAAGGTCACATTGACCTTGTATGTAAAAACGATTTCCGATCAATAACAAAAGAACCCTTAGGCCTAGGAACTTCAAACTTGGTATGGTGATTGGTTATATCCAGCAGATGACCTATTGATTTTGGGGTTAAGGGGTCAAAGGTCAAGGTCACATTGACCTTGTAGGTAAAAACGGTTTCTGATCAATAACGAAAGAACCCTTAGGCCTAGGGACTTCAAACTTGATATGGTGATTGGTCATGATCAGTAGATGACCCGTATTGATTTTGGGGTCAAGGGGTCAAAGGTCAAGGTCACATTGACCTCTTAGGTAAAAACGGTTTCCGATCAATAACTAAAGAACCCTTAGGCCTAGGAACTTCAAACTTGGTATGGTGATTGGTCATGACCAGCAGATGACCCCTATTTATATTGGGGTTAAGGGGTCAAAGGGCAAGGTCACATTGACCTTGTAGGTAAAAACGCTTTCCAATCAATAACTTAAAAACCCTTTGGCCTAGGAACTTCAAACTTGGTATGGTAATTGGTCATGACCAGCAGATGACCTATTGATTTTGGGGTCAAGGGGTCAAAGGTCAAGGTCACATTGACCTTGTAGGTAAAAATGATTTCCGATCAATAAACTAAAAACGCTTAGGCCTAGGAACTTCAAACTTTGTATGATGATTAGTCGTGACCAGCAGATGACCCCTATTGAGTTTTGGGTCAAGGGGTCAAAGGTCAAGGTCACATTGACCTTGTAAGTAAAAACGGTTTCTGATCAATAACTAAAGAACTTTAAGGCCTAGGAATTTCAAACTTGGTATGGTGATTTGTCATGACCAGCAGATGACCCTCTATTGATTTTGGGGTCAAAGGTCAAGGTCACATTGACCTTGTATGTTAAAACGGTTTCCGATCAATAACTTAAGAACCCTTAGGCCTAGGAACTTCAAACTTGGTATGGTGATTGGTCATGACCGGCAGATGACCCTCTATTGATTTTGGGGTCAAAGGTCAAGGTCACATTGACCTTGTATGTTAAAACGGTTTCCGATCAATAACTTAAGAACCCTTAGGCCTAGGAACTTCAAACTTGGTATGGTGATTGGTCATGACCAGCAGATGACCTATTGATTTTGGGGTCAAAGGTCAAGGTCACATTGACCTTGTAGGTAAAAACGGTTTCCGATCAATAAACTAAAAACGCTTAGGCCTAGGAACTTCAAACTTTGTATGATGATTGGTCGTGACCAGCAGATGACCCCTATTGAGTTTTGGGTCAAGGGGTCAAAGGTTAAGGTCATGACCAGTAGATACTTGATAACCCTTATTAATTGTTTGATCACTGGGTCAGAAGTCATGCATAATAACCTTATCACATGACTAATTGGCTGCTGATAGGGGGCATACATGTTTTACAAACATATCTTGTTCCATTCTGTTTTGATCATTTAAAAGAACTAAATTAACACACCCATTAAATTCTTTAAAAGTTTTTTTAAGGAAAAAAATGGAAGTTATTTAAATTTCTCACATTGCTAAATGTTTTAGAATGTCATTTAAACGGAAATTAATCTGTTTAGGAGTTCCCAATAAACGATATTGATTTGATCATAGAACAGTTTTTATGTAGCCAAAAAATTGTTTCCATTTATTTACGGAGTTTGTAACAGACTGTATTTATACGTTTCTCGAGATTAAAACTTTCACATTCAGTTATTTGAGAGAAGTTGTCACAAACGTAAAGTAATATATTATAAGCCTGGATAATGTGAAATATAATAAGGATTCAATATGCTTTATTGGGATTAGTAAACAACAGTGAAATTCTTATGTGGACAGCATGCATATTTCTCTTCTTTTGTTTTCAATGTGTTAATTGACATTTAGGAAAAGAATATTAATTTCAGATAGTTATACTGGCAGTGTTTCTCAGTTCATCACTATAAGAATTTGATATTTTGAGATGCTTTTTACTTTGAGATGTACTCTTACGATTGTCTTGTTAACGATCGTCTTGAATATATTTTCTTAACTCTTCATTTCCTTTATAATAGAAAACAAATATATTGAAGAAATATATCTTTATATAGAAAGTTGTTGTCAAAATAGAAATTAAACTTTTTAATTGTAAATATTTCTAAAAGACCACCTGAGTGAAATTAGTGATTTAATCAGTATTGGATATACTGTGATCATTTTATTTGAGGATATTTTAGTATTGGACGGGGAAACTCTGCTAGTATAACTATCTGTATATATATTGATGAAAGTTTGTGATGATGAAGATTCTCAGAGTTACAAAGGTTTCTATTGATAAACATGTAATAAGCAGATGATGTGATTGGGCTTTAGTTAAAGTCGTGTTTTCTTGTTAAACAATCTGCATGGATTTACATAATAGTGATGAATATATATAAATAATTAATTGTGATTGAAGTGCTCATAAATTGTGATTTAAACAATTTTAACATTTTTTTTCAAGGACTTCATTTTTTTTATTTTTTTTTAATTTGTGGATATAAGTCACCAAAGAGGGAGAAATTATAGTGCATTCTATAATTAATATTTTTTATGTATTGTGTGTGTATAATTGTGCAATACAGATTAATGTAAAAGTTGTGAACAGAATTATTGCCCTTTCTAGAAAAGTGAATTACTTTTACAGGTTATAGAGGCATTATGAATTTGTTGTTATTCAACATATTCAGTTAATCATTATCATGAGGTGTCTATGGAGGTTGTATTACTGAAAGGGATATGCAAAATGTACCAGTATTAAATGGGTTTGTAAGTTAAGAGAGAGAGTAAGAGTTAATCAAAGGGCTGCATGCTCTGTGGTATTTTCTGATCTTTCCTGTATAAGTTTATTTTTATATACTATAATTCATCTTACGCAGCGACTGCATTTAGATTTTTTTCTATAACAGTTTGAGATTGATACATATGGAATTTTGCATGCCTAGAGTTCATCAAAACATCATTTTTCATTTTTTTATGACAGCCACACTTTATCCTTGCATATCGTGGCTACTTCCTTAAAAAAGAAACTTAAAAAAAATGTTGCCTCGACTAGGATTTGAACCTTTGGCCTCTCACATCCTAAACGAGCGCGCTACCTCTGCACCACTGTGAAGTAATACGTATGTAAGCTTGAATAAAAACAAATACATTGTAATTCTAAAATTGAGAATTTCCATTTCGTGTTTGTAATCCTTATAAATTTCGAGGTATTTTTTTCACGATAAACCTGTTGTTAAACACTGATGAAAATAATTTAGCGAAAATCTTCTCGCCAAAACAGTCCGACATGTATATATTCCACTACTCGACAGTCAGATTTATTTGTGTACTACGCTCTGGAGTATTCGGTAATCGACATAGCTAAAAATAGCATTTTCATTGATTAAGCTTTACGGAAATAGTCGAACATTATTCATTGGGTAAAAAAGATATTCATCCGCGAAATTTGTGATTGTAACCTCATATTTCTATTGACTAATCTTTTAATGCACTGTAATCCGTTAAATGTCTCCATTAAAAATTATTCTTTATTTTAAATTGCTGGTTTCTAAGCAGTTTTGAGTGAGAACTACTTTGCGTTGTTAGGTCTGTGAGGAAATTTTGTGTTAGACCGTGGATGTTAGCTATGTATTTACTGATCTTGCGATCAGAAAATACAAAAAGCTTGTTGTGTTTCAACCTTAGGGGATCAATGTAAGTGGGGGCGGCATGGTTCTGATATAATGTCTTATGAGTTCAGCCAATGAATGTAAATAGTTATCATTCATGTATCCAAATATCTTATTTACAAAACAAGTCCGTACATCGTTCTGCACATAAAAACAATGTTCAAATGATTATCCTATTTTATTTAATTTTGATTTATTTATTTAATGAACAAAAATACACTTGTTTTTCATTATTGTTGTTTTTGTCTGCTCAGATAAAGTACTTTCCTGCTAGTCACTTGCTATAATGTTTCTGTGTGAAAATAAAGACTGGAATTACATACCAGAAAGTGTTTAATTAATCAAGATAAGGGTGGGAGGGGAAGCACTAAGGTATCAATAAGATAAAATGTATTTAATCATTTTTATACCTAGTTTAGAATGCATCTATATTTGATGGAGAAATTAATTTACTCTATAATGCTATTAAATGACTCAAAAAGGATGTGTAAGATTTCTATTATAAAGGGGTATCATGTTGCATGTATTACTGATAGGCTGGCAGACAGACAGGGAAGTATAATGTAAAATTAATTGATGATTTTAAGTTGACATTTTGTTAGATTATTTGTCTGAAGTTATAGTTCCTGTATTTTATTAATTGTCTGTAAAAGTAGCCTTCGTCTGTCTGTGTGAGTAACAAAATTTGACATTACTACAAATTAGCTTTTCTGTTATTCAGGAAATTCCTGTTGAAAATTTGTTTAGCCAGAACTTTAGGGGCCATCATGATAGGTAAAAGGATATTAAAGAAAATAAAAGAAAAAAAGGAAAAAAGCATCATTTATCATTGTTAAGATGAAATAGATTCTACATATCATTATGCTTTGAATATCTTCTGGGTGAAATTGTTTGTCAATATTGACCTGAGGCATGTGAATATTCAATGACTTTTTTTGGTAATTATGGAATTCTGAAGTAAACCATACAGATTTTAATGTATAGTACAACAGTATATGTTAACTTAAAATAACCAGCATGCATATCACCTGCCTTACTAGCCATGGTGACACAGTGTTAACTTTCAGTTAGTTTAAAATTGAAGATTGCAGGTTCAATTAAATAAAATGAAATTTTGTGTATTTTCTTGTATGAATTCTATTAATTTTTTTTTGCAAAAATTTTACCATAATGTGTTATGTATACAAATCTCTATGTTAAGTTTAATGAAATGAAAAAAAAAATGTATTTTAAAATTATGGAAGTATAAGAAAAATGCTAGACAAGAAAAACACTATTACTCATGTTTCAAATAATTTAAAGAAATAAAGAAATCAGTTTAAAAGGTTTAACTAATTCACCCAGCAATATTTATTGATTTATTATCGAGATCTATACTATAACTAAAATCATTAGGGTAAATCTTAAAATCAAATCACAGATGGCACTGAATTTGTTTGGGTCTCAGAATGTCAGAAAGGTGAAGGTTGTGAGATTATAAATAAATTTGTTTTTGTATAGTGCCACCAATGCTGTTTCCAGTGTTGTAACTGTAGTAAATTGGCTATAAGATTAATTTGCAATGTTTATTTGGCTTAAACAATTTGCAAAAAAACCCCAAAAAACGTGAGTTGCCTTAACTGGGATTTGAACTCCAGACCTCTTGCTTCCTAAGCGGGTTAACCCCTCGATCGCGGGGAAGTTATAAGATAACAGCCTGAAAAAAAAACACATTATTCTAAATTAGGGTGTGTAACCCTTACTAATTTCGAGATATTTTGTTCATGGTAAACCTGTTGTTTAACACTCAGTCAGAGCCTAATATAAGCATGTATATCTGTAAAGAATTGCACAATATTAGAAATCTTCGACCAATTGGGAACTATTTTTTCTTTCCCGTGATTTAGGCTTGAAAATTAATGCGCCTGTCATTTGACAATCTTTACGCATTGATCTCCCCTTAATTTTTTGGCGTCAGTGTAGATATAAAGGGAAGTAACCGCTTCGAGGAGTTCAGACTACTTTTGGTATATGCAAATAAGCGTATCAGGGTCTGAAATTTCGCTACCATTATTTGTTTGGTCTGCCGACAAAAAACGCAAATTAATGAAAACTCTCCCGAAAATTAACGAGTCTCGGGTCAATATTGCTAAACAATACTTTATTGCCCTTTCCTACATTTTCACCCTCTGTTTAACAATTTAAGATAGTTCAAAGTTACATTGGTGTTGCAAGATAAAATTGATCACAGTTAACTGATTATAGCTGTACAATTATGAGAAATAAATTTCAAATGCTGTATAATTATGGGTGATTATATATGATGGTATTGGTTATTTCTATTGCATTCTAGGCAATCCTCTCTTTGCGTTTCTATTTATTTATCTCGGAGGTGTCATTTACGTCATAACAGTAATATGGAGACATTAGAGTTTATTTCAGAGAAAATTTTCACCCCATTTGTTGTTAGTAGAGCAGTTTTTGTTTAAGTAAACTTTGGTATTGATTTTTTATAATGACTAATTGTAGATTTTTATATTTTCTTTAAAGAATTTGAAAGTATGCTTGTTTGTCCAAACAGTTAACCTTTTTTTAGCAAGTTAGATGTATTTTATATCTAATCAATGTCTCCATATTATAATGCACTTTTTTATTAGACTACAAAGTTCCACAGTTACCTCCCTTAATGTACTTTGAAAATTGATATGGTTTGATTTTACTTAATTTCCATTTTATGGAGACCATGACTTTATCACAGGAAATGTACCCTTTCTTGAATACAAAATTTTATCACAGTCACTATAAAACCTGTTCATGACTTACTAATGTGATTCAAAATCACTGCAACTATATAGTAATATAATGCCAGTTAATATTTAATCATGGCAAATATGCCTGTTCTTAAAACACTAATTATGCCCCCATTTTGAAAAAAAGGGGGTATATTGCTTTGCACTTGTCGGTCCGTCGGTCCGTAGACCAAATGGTTTCCGAGTGATAACTAAAGAACCCTTAGGCCTAGGAACTTCAAACTTGGTATGGTGATTGGTCATGACCAGTAGATGACCCCTATTGATTTTGGGGTCAAGGGGTCAAAGGTCAAGGTCACATTGACCTTGAAAGCAAAAACGGTTTCCGATCAATAACTAAAGAACCTTAAGGCCTAGGAACTTCAAACTTGGTATGGTGATTGGTCATGACCAGTAGATGACCCCTATTGATTTTGGGGTCAAGGGGTCAAAGGTCAAGGTCACATTGACCTTGTAAGCAAAAACAGTTTCCGATCAATAACTAAAGAACCCTTAGGCCTAGGAACTTCAAACTTGGTATGGTGATTGGTCATGATCAGTAGATGACCCCTATTGATTTTGGGGTCAAGGGGTCAAAGGTCAAGGTCACATTGACCTTGTAAGCAAAAACAGTTTCCGATCAATAACTAAAGAACCCTTAGGCCTAGGAACTTCAAACTTGGTATGGTGATTGGTCATGATCAGTAGATGACCCCTATTGATTTTGGGGTCAAGGGGTCAAAGGTCAAGGTCACATTGACCTTGTAGGTAAAAACGGTTTCCGATCAATAACTAAAGAACCCTTAGGCCTAGGAACTTCAAACTTGGTATGGTGATTGGTCATGACCAGTAGATGACCCCTATTGATTTTGGGGTCAAGGGGTCAAAGGTCAAGGTCACATTGACCTTGAAAGCAAAAAAACGGTTTCCGATCAATAACTAAAGAACCTTAAGGCCTAGGAACTTCAAACTTGGTATGGTGATTGGTCATGACCAGTAGATGACCCCTATTGATTTTGGGGTCAAGGGGTCAAAGGTCAAGGTCACATTGACCTTGAAAGCAAAACGGTTTCCGATCAATAACTAAAGAACCTTAAGGCCTAGGAACTTCAAACTTGGTATGGTGATTGGTCATGACCAGTAGATGACCCTTATTGATTTTGGGGTCAAGGGGTCAAAGGTCAAGGTCACATTGACCTTAAAAGCAAAAACGGTTTCCGATCAATAACTAAAGAACCTTAAGGCCTAGGAACTTCAAACTTGGTATGGTGATTGGTCATGATCAGTAGATGACCCCTATTGATTTTTGGGGTCAAGGGATCAAAGGTCAAGGTCACATTGACCTTGTAGGTAAAAACGGTTTCCGATCAATACCTAAAGAACCTTAAGGTTTAGGAACATTAGACTTGGTATGGTGATTGGTCATGATCAGTAGATGACCCCTATTGATTTTGGGGTCAAGTGGTCAAAGGTCAAGGTCACATTGACCTTGTAGGTAAAAACGGTTTCCGATCAATTAACTTAAAACGCTTAGGCCTAGGAACTTCAAACTTTGTGTGATGATTGGTCATGACCAGCAGATGACCCCTATTGAGTTTTAGGTGAAGGGGTCAAAGGTCAAGGTCACATTGACCTTTTGAGTAAAAACGGTTTCTGATCAATAACTCAAGAATGCTTAGGCCTAGGAACTTCAAACTTGGTATGGTGATTTGTCATGACCAGCAGATTACTCCTATTGATTTTGAGATCAAGGGGTCAAAGATCAAGGTCACAATGACCTTGTATGTAAAAACGGTTTCTGATCAATAACTAAAGAACGCTTCGGCCTAGAAACTTCAAACTTGGCATGGTGATTGGTCATGACCAGCAGATGACCCCTATTGATTTTGGGGTCAAAGGTCAAGGTCACATTGACCTTTTAAGTAAAAACGGTTTCTGATCAATAACTCAAGAACGCTTAGGCCTAGGAACTTCAAACTTGGTATGGTGATTTGTCATGACCAGCAGATTACTCCTATTGATTTTGGGATCAAGGGGTCAAAGGTCAAGGTCACAATGACCTTGTAAGTAAAAACGGTTTCTGATCAATAACTAAAGAACGCTTCGGCCTAGAAACTTGGCATGGTGATTGGTCATGACCAGCAGATGACCCCTATTGATTTTGGGGTCAAAGGTCAAGGTCACATTGACCTTGTATGTTAAAACGGTTTCCGATCAATAATAAGAGAACCCTTAGGCCTAAGAACTTCAAACTTGGCATGGTGATTGGTCATGACCAGCAGATGACCCCTATTGATTTTGGGGTCAAGGGGTCAAAGGTCAAGGTCACATTGACCTTGTAGGTAAAAACGGTTTCTGATCAATTTACTAAAAACGCCTAGGCCTAGGAACTTCAAACTTTGTATGATGATTGGTCGTGACCAGCAGATTACCCCTATTGAGTTTTGGGGCAAGGGGTCAAAGGTCAAGGTCATGACCAGTAGATACTTTATAACCCTTATTAATTGTTTGATCACTGGGTCAGACGTCATGCATAATAACCTTATCACATGACTAATTGGCTGCTGATAGGGGGCATACATGTTTTACAAACATATCTTGTTTTAGGTTACATTGATTATATAAATGCTGGCTGGCTTGCTCTGTTTACAGCCTGCAACATTCCATTTATAGTTTAAAGGAATTCAATTTGATAATGATTAAAATAACCCTTAGCCTTAGGGTTTAATTACTGGTTGTGTCCGATAGGTTAAATTAGCTATTATGATCAGTGAATGACTGGTAAAATTACAACCTGTGACCAGTGTATGGCCTGGTCAAATAACCACCTGTGACCAGTGTATGACTGGTTAAATTACCACCTGTGACCAGTGTATGACTGGTTAAATTACCACCTGTGACCAGTGGCCAGTTAAATTACCACCTGTGACCAGTGGCCAGTTAAATTACCACCTGTGACCAGTGTATGGCCGGTTTAATTACCACCTGTGACCAGTGGCCAGTTAAATTACCACCTATGATCAGTGTATGGCCTGGTTTAATTACCACCTGTGACCAGTGTATGGCCTGGTTTAATTACCACCTGTGACCAGTGTATGGCCTGGTTTAATTACCACCTGTGACCAGTGTATGGCCAGTTAAATTACCACCTGTGACCAGTGGCCAGTTAAATTACCACCTGTGACCAGTGGCCAGTTAAATTACCATCTGTTACCAGTGGCCAGTTAAATTAACAACCTGTGACCAGTGTATGGCCCGTTTAAATTACCGCCTGTGAGCAGTGAATGGCCTGGTTAAATTACCACCAGTCCTGTGACTAGTGTCCAGTTAAATTACCACCTGTGGCTAGTGGCCAGTTAAATTACCACCTATGACCAGTGAATGGCCTGGTTAAATTACCACCTGAGACCAGTGTATGATCCGGTTTAATTACCACCTGTGACTAGTTGCCAGTTAAATTACCACCTATGACCAGTGTATGGCCTTGTTAAATTACCATCTGAGACCAGTGAATGGCCTGGTTAAATTACCACCTGTGACCAATGTATGGCCCGGTTTTATTACCACCTGTGACCAGTGTATGGCCCGGTTTAATAACCACCTGTGACCAGTGTATGACCCAGTTAAATAACCACCTGTGACCAGTGTATGGCCCGGTTAAATAACCACCTGTGACCAGTGTATGGCCCGGTTAAATAACCACCTGTGACCAGTGTATTGCCCGGTTAAATAACCACCTGTGACCAGTGTATGGCCTGGTTTAATTACCACCTGTGACAAGTGTATGTTCTGGTTATATCATCACCTATGACCAGTGTATGGCCTGGTTTAATTACCACCTGTGACAAGTGTATGTTCTGGTTATATCATCACCTGTGACCAGTGTATGGCCCGGTTAAATAACCACCTGTGACCAGTGTATGGCCTGGTTTAAATACCACCTGTGACAAGTGTATGTTCTGGTTATATCATCACCTGTGACCAGTGTATGGCCTGGTTTAATTACCATCTGTGACCAGTGTATGGCCTGGTTGAATCATCACCTGTGACCAGTGTATGTTATGGTTGAATTACCACCTGTGACCAGTGTATGGCCAGTTAAATTACCACCTGTGACCAGTGTATGGCCTGGTTTAATTACCACCTGTGACCAGTGTATGGCCGGGTTAAATTACCGCCTGTGAGCAGTGAATGGCCTGGTTAAATTACCGCCTGTGAGCAGTGAATGGCCTGGTTAAATAACCACCTGTGACCAGTGTATGGCCCGGTTAAATTACCGCCTGTGAGCAGTGAATGGCCTGGTTAAATTACCACCTGTGACCAGTGGCCAGTTAAATTACCAGCTGTGACCGGTGGCCAGTTAAATTACCACCTATGACCAGTGTATGGCCTGGTTAAATTACCACCTGAGACCAGTGGCCAGTTAAATTACCACCTGTGACCAGTGGCCAGTTAAATTACCACCTGTGACCAGTGGCCAGTTGAATTACCATCTGTGACCAGTGGCCAGTTAAATTAACAACCTGTGACCAGTGTATGGCCCGGTTAAATTACCGCCTGTGAGCAGTGAATGGCCTGGTTAAATTACCACCAGTCCTGTGACTAGTGTCCAGTTAAATTACCACCTGTGGCTTAAGTGGCCAGTTAAATAACCACCTATGACCAGTGAATGGCCTGGTAAAATTACCACCTGAGACCAGTGTATGATCCGGTTTAATTACCACCTGTGACTAGTTGCCAGTTAAATTACCAACTATGACCAGTGTATGGCCTTGTTAAATTACCATCTGAGACCAGTGAATGGCCTGGTTAAATTACCACCTGTGACCAGTGTATGACCCAGTTAAATAACCACCTGTGACCAGTGTATGGCCCGGTTAAATAACCACCTGTGACCAGTGTATGGCCCGGTTAAATAACCACCTGTGACCAGTGTATGGCCTGGTTTAATTACCACCTGTGACAAGTGTATGTTCTGGTTATATCATCACCTGTGACCAGTGTATGGCCTTGTTTAATTACCACCTGTGACAAGTGTATGTTCTGGTTATATCATCACCTGTGACCAGTGTATGGCCTGGTTTAATTACCATCTGTGACCAGTGTATGGCCTGGTTGAATTATCACCTGTGACCAGTGTATGTTATGGTTGAATTACCACCTGTGACCAGTGTATGGCCAGTTAAATTATCACCTGTGACCAGTGTATGGCCTGGTTTAATTACCACCTGTGACCAGTGTATGTTCTGGTTTAATTACCACCTGTGACCATTGTATGTTCTGGTTATATCATCACCTGTGACCAGTGTATGGCCCGGTTAAATAACCACCTGTGACCAGTGTATGGCCTGGTTTAATTACCACCTGTGACAAGTGTATGTTCTGGTTATATCATCACATGTGACCAGTGTATGGCCCGGTTAAATAACCACCTGTGACCAGTGTATGACCTGGTTTAATTACCACCTGTGACAAGTGTATGTTCTGGTTATATCATCACCTGTGACCAGTGTATGTTCTGGTTTAATTACCATCTGTGACCAGTGTATGGCCCGGTTAAATTACCACCTGTGACCAGTGTATGGCCAGTTAAATTACCACCTGTGACCAGTGTATGGCCTGGTTTAATTACCACCTGTGACCAGTGTATGGCCTGGTTTAATTACCACCTGTGACAAGTGTATGTTCTGGTTATATCATCACCTGTGACCAGTGTATGGCCTGGTTTAATTACCATCTGTGACCAGTGTATGGCCTGGTTGAATCATCACCTGTGACCAGTGTATGTTATGGTTGAATTACCACCTGTGACCAGTGTATGGCCCGGTTAAATTACCACCTGTGACCAGTGTATGGCCTGGTTAAATTACCGCCTGTGACCAGTGTATGGCCCGGTTAAATTACCGCCTGTGACCAGTGTATGGCCCGGTTTAATTACCACCTGTGACCATTGTATGTCATGGTGTATGTCCTGGTTGAATTACCACCTGTGACCTGTGTATGGCTCTACAAATGACATGTGTATAGCCCAGTTAAGTTACACCCTGTGACCAATGTATGGTTGGTTAAAGTACCATCTATGGGCTCAATACCTGGTTTTATACTAACTGTTTGCATAAATAAATAAATATTGCTAGTACTAGCACTCAAAAAAGGTAGTCTGTTCCTAATTGTATGAATAACCTCTATAATTCTTATGTAATATACATTGTACAATTTACCATGAAAGTTTAATAAAATGAATAACATTTAAATTCAGAACAGACTTCCTTAAATTTTGTTTTGAAACTTAAAAGTCAACAAAATAAAAATAGAAAAAAAGTTGTCATCTAGATATTTTTACACATATATTGAGAAACGATATCTATTGACAAAATTTCTTTTTTTTTGAAACAATTTTAGCAACAAACATCCACAAAGTTTAAAAATATACATAGTATATAATTACATGGGAAAAAAATCACATGAATAGTTTTATTGTGTATCAAATGTATGTATTAAATGTTATGTTTGCCTGATTTCAGGTAGTTTTTATTTTACATTTAAATATACCAGTAGCATGTATTGGATTATGTCAAGTAAATTTGAGGTATTTTATATTATACTTATATACTAATTGAAACAAGTGTTTGGTTTCTGTTAATCCAACCGTTCATTCATTTTTACTTCTGTCATATTTTTTACTCAAGCCCTGCATCAGTACATGTAGATTGGGTAATGGGTAGGGATGGGATTATGTTGTTTTTATGGCCCCACACAGGGGATGGGGCATATAGATTTAACCTTATCCAAATGTCCGTTTCAAAATAGTGTGTCATGTGTAGCTCTAAAAATGCTTAAGCTGGTCAAGAAATTTTAAAGGAATTTAGTTGTGCATCTAGGGGTAACAGCTTGTGGATTGATTAAGATTTATTTTGTAAAGTTACTTGACAAATTAGTAAAAATTTGTGACAGCCTCCGTGGTCGAGGGGTTAGAGTCAATGACTTCTAATCCAGTTACCTCTCTGGTGTTAGTTCGATCTCCGGGAGATGCTTTGGTAGTTTAGCGCAGAGGAAGGTCGTCTAGTACTGGTGTAACTCTCCAGGAACGATGGTTAGGAAACTACCCGCCTATATGACTGACATACTGTTGGAAAAAGGCGTAAAATGAAACAAACAAGTAAAAATTTTCAATTTATGTCCCATATTTGATTTGGGTTCAATTTGCCTCTGACATGTGAAGAGGCTATTCAGTTAACTTGTACCCATTTTCTGAATTTTATGCAATGATAGGGGCAATTTATGTCTTCTCCAACAGAAATTTCTAAGTTTGTGTGACTGAAATACATCCTTTCTCTACCATAGAAAATAGATGATTTAGAACAACAAAAAATATTATGATAATTTGATTAGGCATTAAAGTATGAAACGAAAAAATTAAAAGAAAATGATAGCAAATGAATAAGATTTGAAAGAAAAAGAAAACTGTCAGTCTGTGAGGGATAAAATCTTGGCACACAGGAAACAAATATTTCATTATTGATATTAATTACTATTGTTATATTGTATAGGAATTGAGTGGCGTTACAGCTAAGTATTGCCAATTATTTGTGTTATATGTTTATGGCATGTCAACGAAATGTCATAATATTTTCCCTCGTAATTACCTTGAATGTTTTGTTATGAATTTTTTGGAAAGAGGTTTATTATTTGTTTTCATGGTTATTTTAGAAATATGTGACATTTCTAAACTCTTACAATATTACTATATCACTTTGATATTGGCACTTATGCCAGCTGACACCAGTAAAAAGCCAGGCCAGTAGTCAGATACTGGTGCTTATTCTTTGTGGCTCTTGCAGAAAGCCAGTGCAGTATTACATACATGTATCAATGCAGTATGACCAGCCAATAAATTAAGAAATGTATAGGCCTTGGAAGTGCATTAAACTACAAATGATTTGATAATATAGTAGCTTCTGGAAGTAAAAAAGCCAGGGAAGCCTTCAAATAATTCATTTGTACTTACCAAACTATTTTGAACACTTCGGTTTTCTGATGTTTAATAAATTTCATTTTGTTTCATCCTTGATGAAACCCTATAAATGAAACATGAAAGTATCAATTTCGCAGCAGTGCTAGCTATCTAAGCTGAGCATGCTTAGAGTTAATGTTAATATATTGAAATAATTGTTGTTGTTGTTTTTTTCCCTTATAAAAATCAAAATACAATGTATACTATATATAATTTCAGACTGCCCTAAGGAGGATGTACCATGTCAAGAAGATATTGTTTCTCTTGATGCCATAAAAACACTTCATAAACAGATTGATGACGATGAGAGCGGAAATATTGACAAGAATGAAAGCAAAGAGGTTTGTTACACTTAATAAAGTCACTTTCAAACTTTTGGTGCCAGTAGTGTTTGGGTTTGTTTGCAATTTAAATATAAAATTAATATTGTGAAGGTTTTGTAATATTATTTAGAGACAATAGGGTGCCAGTGTCATAGTTTGTCACCAAATATTGGTCATGTTATAGAAAATAATGTGATAAAAGTATGAA
This sequence comes from Ruditapes philippinarum, assembly GCF_026571515.1. Classification (NCBI taxonomy): domain Eukaryota; kingdom Metazoa; phylum Mollusca; class Bivalvia; order Venerida; family Veneridae; genus Ruditapes; species Ruditapes philippinarum. The sequence goes on from NW_026858840.1 coordinate 93,638, forward strand.
GAGAGATTCTACATGAACATAATTATGTATACTTGGGTTAATTTGATGTGTTGGTTTCTGGCAGCTCAGCATTGTGTTTAATGGAAACTTGGAACCTATATCCTTGAACTATATTAATGATTTTCTAGAATTCAAATTGTTCTGTAAGGTGTGTTCACCATAATATTCTGTACCAGAGGTAATCTTGTCTAGGAATGACAGATGATGACAAAACAATACATTGTATTAATTATTCAATTTATTGTATAACAGTAGTAAAATTTTTGCTTTTCAGTTAGGTCCAAAAATGTAGATAAATAGGATAATTATTGCCCCTTGAGGCTGCCTTTAAGATAGCCTTTAATTAAGTATCGAGGCATAAAAATTGTAGTCACCATTTATCTGTGTATGTTTGTCCATGTGACATCCTTGTGGCTGAGGGGTTGCCTTTAAGTGTTGATGCATTAGAATTGAAGCCTCCATTTTACCCGACGTGATTGTAAAAGGAGACTAAGTTGGTTTGAATTACTGGAGTCTGTGCATCTCTTAGCTCCAGCAGGTGAGGTGGTGTTGCTTTAAGATTGGTTAGCCGAAATCATCTTTCCTGTTTCGGTGCCATATGACTTAAATTGTGTTTGGTGCGCCGTAAAAACCAGACAACGCAAACAAAAAAGGATTATTACTCATGAAACTTGCTTTCAGTTCTTATTATAGACGTTATTAAATAACTTAAAAGTGTTAAACTTGCAATGTAGCTGTTTTACAAGTGTAAATGAGTCACAGTGTAAGATGTTTAAACAGAATTTTAATTGATATTTTATTGACAAACACCTGAAGGAATTATTACAGGTATCAGATGAGAGAGTATTGACTTTATTTTAATGGTGTAGTATATATATTTATGTATAGAAATTTGTAATTAAATACTATATTTGGTGTTTTTATTACAAAGTTTTCTTTTCCTACTAACGCCCACAACTTGATTCTCATTGGTGAACAGTCGGTAATAAGAGCTATAAGTCAGTAAATTTTCTGTGGCCTTTAAATTTTTTATTATCAAGACTGAAATCAGATAATTATACATGATCATGATATGCATGGGAAATTGATTTATAAAATTTCCTAGTAAACAAATGCCACATTTAGTTGATTAACACTCTTCTAGTCACATTTTTGCCTCAATTGTCATCAAACTTGGTTAGGATGTGTGTCTAAGTAATTGCTCGGATGACTAAAATTGAACATGGGTCATCTCGGATGAAAAACTGGGTAGCAGGAGCTTTATGAAGAAAAATCTTATTAACACTCTAGTGGCCACTTTTTTGTTCCAAATATCCTTGAAATTAAACACAAAGGTTGTTTTGATGATTTCTAGCTCAAGTTTAAATACATGTTATCTAGGGTCAAAATCTAGGTCACACAGCTCAAATATTGAAAAACCTTCTTAACACTCTAGGGGCTACTGTTTCAGCCCATACATCCTTGAAATTGGTCAGAATGGTTGTTTTAATGATGGGTCACCAATGGTCAAAAACTAGGTCAGACAGGCATAATATGGAAAAACCTTTTTAACATTTTAGTGGCTACTGTTTTGGTCTAAATATACATGTGTCAGAATGGTTGTTTAGATAATTTCGAGTTAAAGTTGGAATATGGGTCATCTGGGGTTGAAAAACTAGGTCAAACAGCCCAAATATGGGAAACCTTTCCAAATGTCATAGAAATTGGTCAGAAAATTAAATCAACTTAATTCTTACAATGTACATAATTAGTTTTAAGATGCCTGATTTAAGGCAACAATTTCCCAATCTTGTCTGTATACACATACTGGCGGAAGGTTACATTCCACATGAAATTGTCTGAAATATAAAACTCTTTTATATAATTTCCCAGGGGACACTTTACAGTAAGGGAAAAAACTGTAGCAGGAAACAGTTAAATGGCAGCTGTTTCATTTATCTGGACACTGGCCATGATTTATCTTGGGGGAGGAACTATAATTGTTAAAATACAGGATACTTTTCTTGTTGGTCTGGTCAAATTAATTATAACAAAAGACTGGCTGCATTCATCATTGGTCAATCAGTGTGTTTGGCATGTGATTGAATAGGTTAATGTTCAATCGGCTGAAATTTTGTACTTTATGAATTGCAGGGTTTGAAACTTTGAGGGATTTCTCTGAATATATATCATATATCAGAGTGTTAAAAATTAGCAGTCCACAAAGTAAGCTTGATTATAAAATGCAGGGCTTCCATTAGTGGAAGTTTGGGAGATATTTACTGCTTGATTTTAGCTTGTGGCTTCAAAAATGTAATGCTTTACTTTCTTTACCTATATTATGTGACTTCCAATGTCAGAGATTTTGCAGTCTCTGACTTCCAAATTTTTTAACTTAATGGAAGCCCCAGGTGAAGTCTAACTTGATATTTATACTGATATACATGTATTGATGGATTGGTGTGAAATTGACGTAAATTCTTCATTATGTAATATGAGTTGCAGCTGTTTCACATTAAACCATCAATATATGCATGTATAATTATGCAGGTAGACTTTATGTAAAGTTTATATGAAGTTTTTAAAAAAAGCTGAAAGGTTATGACACAAGTTCAAAAATAGAAATTTATTCTTTATTATATGTAGAGGGATAAATAAGTTAATTTTTGTTAGTTTAATTTTTAGCATTTTTATCTCTTTTGACCATTTAAGCAGCTAGCTATCAGGTTTTACCAGTGACACATAAACTAAACAAAGAATGTAATTGTAGGCTGACTTGGGTACACAAATATCAGTCCTATTTGTACCTGCATTTAAAATAAAATCTTAATATGGGCCTCTGATGAATATCTGCAGGACCCTCACTTATTTTGAGATCATTGGGCTGTAAAATGATAACCAAATTAGCAGGAGCGAGTGTCCTAATTGCCAGACCAGTAGGAAAAGTGGTGCAGCTTATCATATTCTTTAGTCTTTACTTTTGTTAAACTTAAATTTGTATATTTAAACTAATGGCATTTTTAGATTGAAAGCAGGAGAAATTTGGCTGCAGGTATGCATTGAATTTGAAACATTTTAATGTAACGATTTCATGTGCTTATTTTATATTGAATTTGTTATGTACATGTATACACGGATATGTATGCAGTTACCTATATTAGATTCACACTAGATTATTCTGTTTTCATACTTAGGTTAGTATCTGGATGTAAATCTGATATTATTTGAATAGCTGGGGAGATAGATATTTTGTACCAGGTGTGAAAACTTCATTTACTATATTGTTGCAGTCCGTCATTTACCTTTTTCTATGTTTGTAGCTGACAGATTTTCTGGTCAATTATTACCAGCAGACGCAAAATACGTCGTTCTACCAGGTGAACAGGGAATGCTGGGAATGCTGTCCCCTCTCTGTCCTATCTTGTCCCTTATTTGTTCAAGATGATGTTTGTATTATAATATATTATCCCCCACCCCCTCTCTTCCTCTAATACTTTTATTTACTTGCTGAATTATATAACATATCAGTTAAGTGCAGGTCGTGTAGTGTGAACTGTTGAAAAGGAAGTTATATTTTCAAGTTGAAATTTTTTGCTTTGAATTTGATGTTTTCTTTATCTTTGTGATAAGTAAATCGGATCTTGACAAATTCTTACCATGTTTAATTTGGATTATTTCCTTCTTCCTGATATTCTGATGTTAACCTATGTTTTAAACTTGTCAAATTTGTCAAGTATTTTTTAAAGACTTTCAATAGTTTTGTCTATTAATACAAACCAATTGAATTGGCCAGTTTGTCGTTATAATGTCAGAACTAAATATACAACAAGATACGTAATAGATTAAGGACAAATCCGATGACAGTTTTTGATCTCTTATCTTCCAACAGTTTTTAGCTATTCTTAATGATGAACAATGTCTCCTATTGAACCTAGCTACCATTTGTTTCCTTCAGACTTGATTTGATTTGAGATTGATTAAATGCTGCAAGTTTTGTATTAAGGAAATGAAGCCCCAATTACTGAAATATATAAATCTCAGTGTTTGATATTTATGTTTTGTTCACTTTAAGAATTTGTCTTTTATTTTCTGTTGAATGATGCCCACCCGTTTTAGAAATAATAATTTTAAAATAATTCATTTGCTGCCCCCCCAACCACCAATGGTTGTTGGATCCTAACACTACTAAGAAAAAGCCAGTTTAAAGCCAGGGACCAGCATGCCAATACATGCTATCTGACCAGACTCTCTACTTTTGGCATACAAATTTCCCTAAAATCTTAAATGGACTCATCTAAATTCAAACTTAGGGCTAGTCCATTATGCAGATTCAGCTGGGGTTAGGAGTAATTTAGTATTTGCACGGGACCTGTGTTTCAGTTTTGCGTTCTTTCTTTCCCCTTTTTTCAACTCTATACTACATTACACTTCGACCATGAGTTATATTAATTTATGTTATATTGTTATTTTTTTATCGGGAATGCGAAATATCTAATTAATATCATAATAGTGCAATTGTTTATATTGGCAGTATGATTATTTAATAAACAATACTAACTGATTTCAAGCTGAGTGGTGAACAGTTGGTTAATGTGATATATTATATTTATGTAACAAAGTAAAAAAATGTTATAACTGTGAGTATTACAAATCTTAAAGCTGTTGAAAATATAAGTTTCTAATGTAACTGCCAAAATAAACAGCTGTATGAGATTTGTAAAGGAAAAAAGGATTTTTAAGGATTATATATTGTATATTTATATTATATATATTTGTAAAAGATATAGATATTTAAGAAAAAAAAGTTATTTTTTGAAGCCTGATTGTAAAGAAAGTTTGTAGCTTAAATTTGAACCACTCTTTAGTCTGCTTCCTATTGACATACTAGGAAACATGGTGTTGACCCAACTTGGGCTTGAACCCACATCCCTGTCACCTTATCCAATAGCCCACAGGTCCTCAGATATTTTTTCATAGTGTTATGAAAGCAGTAAGGTCAAATATTATTGAGAGGTATGGTCAAAGGTTATTTAAGGAAAGATTTGAGAGAAGTCTTACCAAGAGTGCCAGGGTTTGAGACTGGGGCATGTCACAAATATATGTGACAATTTAGCTGATATACAGCAGATTTTGTAACAGGCCATGTGTAAATGATAGCTGCGTTCTTCACATCATTTGGCTGTCCAGAATAAATTGTCTTTGACACAAGGAAGATTTTCGCAGTTAACATGTATGTTAATTATTCTCCACTCCAGTCTCATGAGGAGAAGTTGGCTTTCATAAACTGTGAACATGTTGCTTATAGAATCTAGAATTATAGGATCTAGAAACACTTGCAATATGAACAGTCTGTGACAAATATGCTGCCGATGTCAAGTTGTTGACCTTTTAAATAAGGTAAAAAACTTAATTGAACACATCCAGTATAAAGTCTGGGAAATGATTTTGCTTATATCGACTAGTTTTTTTGATATCTTGAATTATTGCGCTGCTACATAGAAAAATAGTTTTTATTTCAGAATTTCAATCTTGTACTGAATTGATTCCCATTTTGTGTTTTATTTTACAGTTTTTCCGAGATGAGTTGCAGAACACAGATGGGTTTGAAAGGCAGTCGATATTCCATGGACATGATGATAAAATAAGTGTAGCTGATCTCTGGAATGCATGGAAAAGATCTCATGGTTTGTTGGGTTTGTCTGTCTGTCTGTCTGTGCCCTAGTTAGAAGGGTCTAGACATTTATATGGTCCTGAAGAGGAAGTTATATCATATATTTTGCTATATGCCACTGTATTCACAGTTTTGTCAATTATGTAAATGTGAATTCAGTGCTACATGATATTATACCTGTTCATTTCTTTACTTCATTTGTTATATACATGTATATTTGAATGCAATTTGCTCATAATGTTTCATGCTCAACCAATTTCTATATGTTTGTTTTGTTCTTTAAACTTCTGTATTATTTTCAATATGATACAATGTACCATATATAAGAATGGGTCATTTCAAAGTTAAAGAAACTTGGATAGTTTAAGAAAAACTTGGGTATCGTTTGCAGTAATAGGAGAGTTTGCAGCTTACAGAATATAGACTCGTACCCGGACTCAGTTCTATGAATGGAATGCAGCTGCACATGGTCTCATGTTCCATAGAACAAACTTTAATTAAATTAAACATATTTAGCGCTTATAATTACAAGTATATTACTATAAAGGTTCAAAGGGTATATTCATGTGACAAAAATATAAAAAGCATAATACAGTATTATAATATTGTTACATAAATATGAATTGGAATAATTAAAAATTATTTATATGTTCATTTTCTTGCAATAATATTATTTTGTTGAAAGTGAAGTATGATTGAAAAAGAAAATAAATCTACTGGCCACTTTACATGTTTGAATGGTGAAACTATTTCACTGATAATTACAAATTGCAATGTAGTTGTTTTAGATGCCCGCGATAATTGTGCAAGATGATATTGTGAATATTTTGATATTATATTTCAGTATATAACTGGACAGTGGAGGATGTGGTAGAATGGTTGATATGGTCAGTGGATTTACCGCAGTATGCTCAATTGTTCAGGGATAAACACATCAATGGGTCATACTTACCCAGGTACGTGCAAAATGAAAACTAGTAAAAAAGTGTCCCTTCTAATGTAGCTACTTAATTTAGGTAGTACCAAAATACAAATGATTTAATTTTAATAAGATAACTTGTTAAAAAAATAAATATTATATGCTGTGTTATATCACTGGTTCTAGACTCGCTAAATGACATAAAAAAAACTTATCCATACCTCACTTAATAAATTATCCATACCATGTAAAATATCTTAAATAAACTTATCCATACCTTGCTAAATATCTTAAATAAACTTATCCATTCCTCGCTAAATATCATAAAAAACTTATCCATACCTTGTTAAATATCTTAAATAAACTTGTTCATACATCACTAAATATCATAAATGAATTATCTGTACCTCTCTTAATATCTTGAATAAAGTTATCCATACTTCACTAAATAAACTTATCCATACCTCACTAAACATTATAAGTAAACTTATCCATACATCACTAAACTTTATTAGTAAACTTATCCATACCTTGCTAAATATCTTAAATAATCTTACACATCTTTCATTTACTAAGAACTGATATAACTGAATAGTTAACAGTGCAGACAATTGTTTAGATGGCGTTGATGTGATGTTTTCACATCTGGTCTTGGTCAGCATTGGTCACATGGGTAGTTTTAGTTGCCACTTGCAGGATGAAAGTGAACTAAATAATAGGGGCCTTACTTAGAAAATTAATAAAAGTGGAACAAACAATCAACACAGGATAAAATTTTAAGTTTTATTAAATGATGATAACCAACGATAACCAACGTTTCGACTCTCAGGAGTTAAATGATACTAATAGGTATTCATGTGAAGAAGCTATCCGTCTACCTTACAGAAGGCAATTTGCTCTTTACATTATAAATGACTTTTATGCACGATCTTTTGATATAATGTAGAGAATTTCTTTGCATAAGGTTTCAGTAATGTTGGCCTGAATTAAAATTGGAGGAATGAAAGGCTGTATTAAATCAGGTTGAAGCAGCAAAGTGTCAGTATTTCACTTTTGATTATTTGTTTTTCTCCGCCAGTTCTGATTACCCAATTTAATTAAATGATTTAATTTGCCTCTTTTTAATAGAAGAAGTGATTTGTGACTTTTCTCAAATATTCGGTGAATGCCAATTGAATTTTCCAGTTTAGTGATGCAAAACCAAGATAAAATTCAACTCTTTTTTTTTCTTTTTTTTTTCTTCTTCTTATTTTGTTAAATTTAAGCAATTTGTAAGGGATTTCAATAAAAAAATATACTCAATCCATTGAACTGGAATGAATTGCACAAAGTTTAAGCCTTGGATAAAAATTAAATGTTAAAAACTGGCAAGGCATGTTTGAGTACAAAGTTCATGACCTTATTATGGTGAGAGATGGTTACAAAATGACTTAAGGTGTTATAGAATATTAGAATACCATATTTAAAGTATATAATCCATTAATACAGTGTAGTATGTAAAATTTGTTCAACTTGAGAGTGTGTTTCTATACTTTCATAATGATTTATTGGGAAGCTATGAGTTGCCGTGAATTTTTTAAGCTAGACTATATATAAAGAAAAGTGGCACTTTCCAATTGATTATATCAGGATTTATTCTTAGTTTAGGTCCCCAAATGCAATTTCATATTTCATAAACCAACGAAAGTATTCTCCTGAAATTTCACCTATTTGGGACAGTAATTTCAAGTATTTATTCCCGCAAAGTGATACATAAATTTTTATTAATGTATACATTTTCATTAAGTTTTTTTCTTGTTAATGATTGCATATTCATGTATTTCTTTCTCATCTACAATAAAAGATATTTACTGAAAACTCCACACATAAACAATGTATTTGTCATGGTAATTCAAGGTCGTTGACAAAGACCAATAACTCTAGTGTGGATGTCTACAGAGTTTTTCCCCTTTGTTACATTTTATAATTCTTTTAGTGCTCTTGTTTTACTATCAAGCACTGAGAACAGTCAAGCAAACTTTTTGTCGGGCAGCTCTTGTTTGTATTTATTTGACATGTATAAAAAGTGACAAAATCGTCGTTTAAAATTAATGAAATAATGTGTGTTTCACCTTGTAACATTTCATTTATTTTCATGCAAATTATTGCTTTTAAATTCATCTGCATTACCTGAGGATATATACATATATTTGTATATACATAACTGATTAGAGATAATAGTTTATACAGTTTCTTGGTAAATGAATATGAAGTATAGATTGTACTTTAGATAATATCAATTATACTTAATAGCCACTTAATTTTTATATGAATATTGCATCTCCCTCGCACACGAATAATGATGAAAATTTGATTTACATATACAGTGAAACCTTTGATCTAGGGTACCTCCTTATTAATAGTAAATACAGATGAACCTCCTGATTAGGACAGTATTAAGCAGAGATGTTGTAAGCCAAGAAAGGCTGTCATTTTGATTTCACATGATTTATATGGTTATCAGTGTTAAATTATGAAAATAAAAAATGAGTTCCTTGGGACTTGGACCTTTTGAAATTCATGCTGTCTGATCATAGTCTGCATTGTGCACTATTTAGTCAACATTTATTATTACCTTTTTACTAAAATTGAGGAATGGTTTTGTCCATTTTTAATGATTGGCAAGTCCATATAACATATTTAGGATTGGGTTAAGGTGAAACCACATTCAGTGCCCAAGAAATCAGATGCAAATGTACTTGTATTGTGAAGATTAAAAATTTGAAAAAATGTTTGTTAAATAAATAATGTGATTGGCGCTATTCAATGATGATAACTAAACTTATGCATTATGTACTGGCTGAATAGTAAACAGTACAGACCATGATCAGACAGTACCGATGTGACAGCAGATCTCGGTCTGCACTAGTCACCTAAATAGAATCAGTTGGCTGCCAGCAGGCAAACAAAGTTATACCCTATACCCCTGCAAAATTTTATTAAAAGTCTCATACCCAAAAAAAGCTTTATAAAGTATTGATACAGTTTGAATCTGCACTTTCAAAGTATAATATGACATGTATTCAGGATTTTGTTCAATGGACATTTATAGTTTCTTATCAGGTGTATTTAAAATCCAAACAATGGGAGAAAATCTCATTTTATTTTATCTTGAAATTCCTTTTCTATATCAAAGTATTTCATGTCTTAAACGATGTAAGATTTACGACTGATAAGTCAAATACGAGAGTGAAATTAAGAGGTTTGGGGGTAAACTGGAAAAACAATTATATTTTCATTGGTTTTGGAAATCTATGCAGAGTTGACAATTAAAACTCAGCATTTCCATTTCATTTCACTGATGGTTCAGTTAATATTTCAGTTAATATTTTCACGTTTTAAAGGTCAGTGGCTTGAATCTGCCACCAGTGCAGTCAGATGGATCCCAATACTGGTCATTACCTAATTTTCTTATTTTTTTCATATTGAAACACCATAAAATAACCATGGACAGGACAGGTTCATTAACCTTTTAATATTTGGGACCAAAAGTGATATGCCTTTAACACCAGTGTAGAGCTTGGCCAGCCTGACAAAGGTCAAAAACTCTGACAAAGGTCAAAAACAGTTGGTGGCTTAATATTTGTATTTTGATATTTGAATTCCCTTAAACATCAAATTGACTATTCCAAATTCATAGCAGAGCAAATCCATGATACAAATTTGGCAGGTTTAGGTTAAAGCAGTTTCAGAAGTGTAAAGATTTAAGTTCAGCGGTAGTGTCCAGGCCCAAAGGTTATTAAGAAATTCGCCTAGCTCAAACTCAAATTTCAGGCATTTCATTGGTCAGTAACTGTTACAGAATATACACTGACCAATGAAAACCCTGATATTTGAGACAGAACTCAGAAAAGAAGTTTTATAACCTCGAGGCCAGGAGTACAATTTTCCCTAAACTTGTTTTCCATTCAGTTCTTTTTTCTTGTGAGTGACACAGTTATGACAGGCATTTATAGCTTGTCTTGCTGGTCGCTAATTACTCGTTTCATAAATTATTGTGTCTCCTGTCATGACATACATTTATATATCTCTAACACTGTGTAAGTGATAGATTATGTGCATCTAATGATATACAGATCTTGTACATCAAACATTATAGTTTTGTAAATACCTTCCTTAGACTTCAAAGGATGGTTTTTACTTTTTCCTGAGAAGTTACATTAAATAATAAAGAGTGCAGATATGTTATCATTATGTAGTATATATGAACATCTGTAGGAAATCTGTATTGATCTTCAGTTACAGGTATTTCTATAGGAGAAAATTGTCATGATTTCGTGATTACCTGGAAATTTTCAACTTGATAAAAGTGCTTAAAACAAAATGGCAAGGCTGTGCCTCCGAAAGTTAGAGAGTTGTATGGAATGTAATGATATTTTACATGACCCAAGAGCTATTGGCTGATTGAAATATCCCTAAAATTTTAAATGGTTCCAAATTAAAAGCAGAATACAAGTTTATTTTATGAAAATCAATTTAATCAAATAGCAAAGGATTATAGGTACTACCTACAGGTAGATAAGATATTAGAATGAAAGAAAAAAGACAAAAAATGAATACTTTCATTCACAGGTGGCAGTATCAGTGTTTGGACACCCCACCCCTATCTGCCCCTGGACCCCTACTACAACCCTGAAAAAAATCATTCCATAGAACTATAACTATAATTTTGATAGTGGAAAATTTTTTTTACATATAATTTCATCGGTGGTTTTGTATTTGGTACCTTATAGTAAGCCTTAGAGTGTTGAATGATTCAAAAAGTCTTGGTGTCATATCAACTTTTTCACATCTGCCTGTAAAAGTCCGTCCCCCTCCCCCCTCCTCCCCGACACACACATCCCCAGCCCCCACAAAAAAATGAAATGTATATGTTTGTTTCATAAATTTTTGTAATAAAAAAAAATATAGATAACCAATGGTTTAAAGTGCAGGTCAAATAGGCCGAGCCAAGTAATATATACATGTATATATGTTACGATATTGAATGCCCTAATAGTAATAGGCGTTCATAGGTTGGAGTAACATGTTGGCAAGCTCAATTCAATACCTTGTTGCAAGTAATTATGTCTCCCCCACCTTGGGGGGAGACATATTGTTTTTGCCCTGTCCGTCCGTCAGTCCGTCAGTCCGTCCGTCCGTCCGTCAGTCCGTCAGTCCGTCCGTCCATTCTTCGTTTCCGGACGATAACTAGAGTTCCTTTTGACCTACAGCCCTCAAACTTCATAGGATGATTGGTCTTATAGAGCTGATGATCCCTATTGTTTTTGGGGTCAGTAGGTCAAAGGTCAAGGTCACACTGACCGTTGGTCAATTTCTCGTTTCCGGATGATAACTAGAGTTCCTTTAGACCTACAGACCTCAAACTTCATAGGATGATTGGTCTTATTGAGCAGATGATCCCTATTGTTTTTGGGGTCAGTAGTTCAAAGGTCAAGGTCACAGTGACCGTTGGTCAATTTCTCGTTTCCGGATGATAACTAGAGTTCCTTTTGACCTACAGCCCTCAAACTTCATAGGATGATTGGTCTTATAGAGCAGATGATCCCTATTGTTTTTGGGGTCAGTAGGTCAAAGGTCAAGGTCACAGTGACCGTTGGTCAATTTCTCATTTCCGGATGATAACTAGAGTTCCTTTTGACCTACAACCCTCAAACTTCATAGGATGATTGGTCTTATTAATCAAATGATCCCTATTGTTTTAATGGTCAGTAGGTCAAAGGTCAAGGTCACAGCGACCGTTGGTTAATTTCTCCTTTCCGGATGATAACTAGAGTTCCTTTAGACCTACAACCCTCAAACTTCACAGTTATTCTCAGCAGTGGGGGAGACATGCGCTTTTTTACAAAAGCATCCTCTAGTTTTTATAAAGGTTTCTTGGTATTTATTCAATAATTTGTTAAAAGTTCTATAAATTGGCAGTGTTTCCAGCAATTTCTGCCTGGCCTAGATGTAACTGGAGAGATCTGTAATGAATTTTCCATCCATTCCAGCTGATGGCTTTAATTGCACGACTACCCATGTTTAACTCATACAATAAAACCCACTTACTTAACATATTTATTTCTCATATATCTTTGTCTTTAGTTTTCTTACATGCTTCAGCATTTTGATTTACGCCGTACTTGTATGGTACAACCGGACTTTATACAGCTACAGTGATTATAAACAAACGCAAACAGTATCGGAATACTGTCATAACAAATCTCTCCCAAAAGACTGACTGTTCTTGAATAATACCTTTGTTTATTAATATTTTCTCGTTTATTAATATTTTCTCGTTTATTAATATTTTCTTGTAAATATAATTCTAGGTATTTTACGATCGAGAATAAAATATTATTACGTAATGAGATGTCTTGTAAACAATTATTACGAGGTTTCCTCTGTTGCATTTGTTATTGTTTGATATACAATCGTTTGTTTACGTGGGGTGTAAATCTTTCGTCTGCGTTCTGGTATTTGTATATAATGGATGTTGATATTTGAAATCAATAACTGCTCAGAAGTATATCTTTACAGAGGAAGAATTTAATCTTGCCTTGAAAAAAATTTTTTGCAAGGATTTTATGAGAACTAGATGAAATTTTGTCTGGGTGTAGTGTGACTGTTACACATATAGCATGATGTTTTATGATCCACTGGTTCTAGTTGAACATGCTCCTGAGAAATACTAAAAATGTAAAAACGTAAATTTGAAGTCAGCTTGCAAAATTTCCTGTATAGAACTTTCAGAAACATAATGTTATATATAAGGATGTAGGCAATGCAAAACAAAAAGCAGTACAGTACAATTCAAAAGTTATACATTTTACTTGATGTGTGATCAAGGGCTACGTAAGCTTGAGCCTGCTGCCAGCGACTGTTAATCTAAGCCATGCAACTAGTGATCAGTCGGCAAATCCAAACCATTTGATCATGATCTGCAATGTTATTCACTAAATATTTTTAAAAATTTCCCTGAAATTGGCAAATGGTCTTGTCCAGATTAAAAGATGGACAAGTCCATTTAAGATATTTAGCATGGTAAGGGTTCACTTATGTTTAAAGGTCTAAAGGTCTCTTAAAAAATTCAGCAACCTTTCATAAAGCCTGATATTAGTTATAACAGTTATTATTGTTATTATCATAATTAATGTACTTATTATTGTTGTTATAAATATTTATTATAAAAGAATGGTGTATATATCTTGCTTTGTATTAGCCTTTAAATTTTACCCTGCTGGAATTAAAAGTCAGATTAGCTGTTACCACCAGTATAGAGCCAACCCAGCCTGTCCCTCTGTGCAGTCTGACCAGGCTCTCTATACTTTAGACTGAGTAACTTTAAATTTTTATCTTGGTATACCAAAATTGATAATGGACAGTTTTCAGAAATGGAACCTGAAGGAAAGCTGGTCAGCTTGCCAGCAAACCGAAACTCCATATAAGAAATTCATCAGGTTATAGTATTATAGAGTTGTATACAAATATACTGGTGTTAGATACAGTGTAATTAATAATTGTTGGGTCAATGGGAGAGCGTGCATCTGTAAATGATTAATATCATGTATACATTAATGTAGTACAACACTGTAATATCCTGCACACCTTCCTGCCGGATAATTGTTGGTTTTGTGATAAGTAAATACTGCACAAACATTCGCACTAGCTCAAGGTTTTAAGTAGATATTACTTCTAGCAAACAATATTCATTAACAATTGGCCACTTGTTGATGCTAGTAATTATCATTAGGCACTACATAACAATGGTTTGTTTTTCTTTTCCAATGATATGAACCATTCTTACATAATTTATGATACTGTACCACATATTTAACTGAAAGCCTTTACCAGACATTTGATAATGATAAATAGTGTCTCTGCCTTTGCTAAGTCGTAACTTTTTCTTAAAAAGGAGATTACCTCTATGGTCCAAAAGCCTGAAAACATGAATTTGAGAAATCTTACAAAGATCAGCTGGGACACTTACAACACAAAATATGAAAAAAAAAAGAAGAAAAAATAAAAGACATACAGAGAATTAAATTGAGAATCGATATTTATTACAGTTCTTAGCCATATTAGACTATAATAGTGTTTCCAGCGTTAAAGGCTTTTCATTTTGTTAGGTCATGTTGCACAAAAAATGATTATTCTGGAAAAGTGAAAATTGAGGTAATGATCTGAAAGTTTCCTCACAAGTTATTGGTATAAACCCACATCAATAGGTATAAAATCTTGGAAAAATCTGAAAAAACCCTCAGTGGAGTCTCTTTCATTTAAGTTGTTTATAGAATTATGCTGTGTAGTTTTAAATATCCTAAACCTGTGCACTGAATAATTACTTGCACAATAAAAGCACTGGTCTAAAAAAATTTTTTAAATAAACACAGTTTTAACAATATATGTTTTGTTTTGTTCAGCTTCTTAAGTTGATTGGATAAATAACGAAAGAAATGACATAAACATGCCAAAAGACATCACCATGTTTGGCACAAAAAAACATAAAATAAAACACTGGTCATTTATAGATTTTCAGTATCAAAAAACTTAATTTCAGCAGCCAACAGTAAAGGGTCTGGTCAGAATCTAATGCCCCTTTCATAACCAAGGTTTATGCTTGTTGCAAAGCCTTTCATTGCCACTTAGCTAAACATTCTAAAAGTTAAATAATCAAATGAAAACCTGTTTTCTTGGCAGCGAAATCAAGCTGATAAATAGTAAATTTAAATCTATATTTTGTTATTAGCTGTCATATTATATAAGCGTTTTGTGAGAGAAAATGGTGATTATGATGCCTATCATTTGGCACCATTCTATACACATTTCTATAATTCAATGAAGACTATTTTAAAGATGAAGGGAAAAGTTATATTTGAATGTTAATATACTGTATATTTATTAAAATTGATGTAATACAGTCAAACTTGTGTTAAAGACCACCTCTGAATAAAGATAACTCTGCAAATAAAGGCCGTTTTTGATGACCTACATAAATAGAATAAAATAAGCACCTCCAAAAAAAGACCACTTAAGTCTTGTCTTTAAAGACAAGATTTTGTATCTCCCTTGGGTGGCCTATGTTCATTGGATTTACTGTATAGGTTAAATGATCCAAAAAGTTTCAATGTCATTTGTGTTCTGTGACTTTTGTTGAGATAATACTTTTGGTCTTCCTGCGATGGAATTGATGTTAATTTGTATTGCAGAAGCAAACATATAAATAATATTTTTTATTGGCCTTTGCATTTCCAAGTGGACATTGACAATTTAAATTATGTCTTCAACTAATGTGTGTAATAACTGTTATGTATAATACATAAAACTATTTGCAATGTAAGTAGGAAAATATGTACATACTATAAAACATTTTGTATTTAATAAGAATCTTTTCTCAAGTTTTCAGCCCTGTCAAATAGAATAGAAACAATATATAATAAATTACAAGTATAGTTTGCCCTTACCCAACAGAGTTTGTAGGTAAATTTGAACTTAATAATAACTGTCCAATAGTAATTTAAAGAATTTTTTCATCATAATATATGAAATTTCAGAAAATTGAGTAACCAGCAGTGCAAAGCCTAGTCAGGCCTTGACCTTATACAATCTCAAGCTATTATATCAAACCATAATGACAGAGTCTCAGTTGACAGTTTACAAACATTCCATGTACCAAGTACATCCTATCTGGTGACAAATATATTCCTTTAGAATACAAAGAAAAAAATGTTTGTCCAACACTTAACAATACATTATTTAATTGGGTTAAATTTTAGTACATTTGTTAACAATTTAAGACATGACTTTGCAATATCTTGTTGCAAAATTAAAAACCAGATACAATGAACTTATTGACACTGAATTTCTGTTTTATTTCCGTCTGATTTGTAAAAATTCAAAGAACTTGATTAGAAAATTTCAGAGCACTAGTAGAACATGTTCTTCATCTTCTTGACTTTTAATCGAATTGTTTTGGACACTTGTTGGTAGTAATGTTAAGTCATATTTCATTAGTGTAGGGTAGACACAAGCAGACACAATTGTCTGCTAATATTTAGATTATTTATTAGTGTCCTAAACTGAAACTTTTATGTCTAGAGAAATTATGTCTTTTTACCAATTTTCTGCAAATCTTCATCGTTTTCATATTATGGTGTTCTGTTTTGTTTATTTGATTTTCTATATTTTCATTACCCAAAGTCATCAGTTAAGCTAGTCTGCCTTGACAGAACAATCAGGGATGGCTTATTAACTTCAAATTTTAATTTTGATATCCCCAATGGGAGGGGGAAGGGAACTGGCACCTTTTGAATAAGACTACTTTTATGTATTACTTTTATGTTCAATGCTGTGTAAATATCACAATTTTATGTATCAAAAATTAATGTGCAATAAATGAAGGTATTTATTAATGTATAGGGTGTATATATTAAGGATAATAATAAGATGTCAATGACCTGATATTCTTGTTGAACATGTGAAAGGATTAGCAAATGTCCTGATATTAAATTTGTATTGTGATCTTGCTTAATTTTGAACTGTCTACTGTTACATATAGAAATGGTAAAATTTTCCTTCAGTGAAGTCACACTTACTGGATATGCGCATTCTTGCAATTTTAAATCCTTGCAACCAGTTCTCAAAATAAGGTGGCACATCTGTGCTGTCTGATCATGGTCTGCACTTGTTGCTATTCAGTCAGTACTTTATTTTAAAAGTTTTCCCTAAAAAGATGAATGATTTAGTCCAGATTGAAAGATGGGCAAGTCCATTTAAAATGTGTTAGGGTTTAAAATATTGCTTTCAGGGGATAGGAAAAAAATAGTTTGTAAGAAATTGACTGTAAGTTACTTGAACATTGGATTATACATGTATAATATCAATATAGTGAAATGAACATGAATGCTTTACAGTTCTTCCCAGCAGGATATCTTGTAATTAACTGGAAATCTATGTATTTGCTAATGCAACTGTTATCATTTAGTGCAGGTATTTTGTAGGTATTTAAGATTAGGATAAGAAATTGTAAGCCAGCCAAATAGTGCATAATCAAAGATTCCTATGCTCCCATTTTTTTATGTAGCACAAATAATGTCAACCTGTAATGTTGACATTGGAAAAGAATAGAACTTCAAGCGTTTTACAAAGGTTTAGGAAAGATATATTTATTTTTACAGGAGCTGTCCTAGATAAGTCTAGGTTACGGTGTACCACTTTGTGAAACTACATGTGTATTTCTCAGTAGCTATGAACAATTACTATGCTAGATATCTTAAATTGACTTGTCTTAAATTGAATTGGCATCTTTCATTCTCGACAAAAACATTCATCATCTTTTTGGGGGAAATTTTCAAAATATGTACTGACTGAATGGCAGTACAATACAGTACAGACCATGTTCATAATACAGAAAAAAATGTTCTGGTTAATTTTTGGTCTGCACTGGTGGCATGGGTAGAATCAGTAGCCGCTGTTTTAAAAGCTTATTGTATTTTACTTGAAACTTTACACATGCCTCTTGGGTGGTACAAATTTAGTTTGTAGGTCTCTGAACAAGAACTAAAAGTTCAGCATCCATTTCAATGAATTATTCTACCTTGATGATAGACTGTGCTCTGTCCATTTGACAGCTCTATGAATTTGTGTATGACGATTTTTAGGACTTTCTGTGAATTTATTTATTAAGTCTAATTGATTAGTTTAAAATTTAAACTGTACAAGGCATTTAATTTTACATTTTTAACACAAAATGTTATTGCCTGTAAAGAAAATAAGGAAATTCTTGTTGCATAAGGTTTTTTTCTTTTTATCACTTTAAAGGTTAACGGCAGTGCAAATTTTCAGCTGAGAAATAGACTTAATAAATATATTACTGGCGTAAAGGTTAAGTTGTAAGGAAAATATAATGTTTAAAGAAAGCTAAACTGGTTAAGTAAACATAATAAATGTAGGTTTATGTTTGTTTAGAAGATAGTAAAAGTGATTTTGATTAATGTACATGTGGTTGCAGTGTGTAGCTATTGTTCGTGGCGACCTCATTGACCCCAGTATAGCAAGATGGGCTCATCAATTACTGCAATGTTATGGTGTGAAAATTACTCATTATAGCTGCAATAAAGTCACAACTGGTGACTAGAGCTATTATTTTGTCTATGTTGACTTTCCAAAGTGGTGATTTAAACCTTACATTACTAATTATATAAAATAGACTGGTCCATCCTTCAATCTGGACAAAACCAGTGATAATGTTTTGGTGAAGAAAAAAATTAAAATAATGTAGTGATCGAAAAGTGAACAGTGCAGACCATGATCAGATGGCTCAGTAGGATCTGGGTCTGCACTGGCTGTATGGTTTGAAACTGTTGTAGACGGCATAGTTAAAGTTAAAGTGAAAAGTCATTATTGAGATTACATGTATGAAAGGGTGTTAAGCTATTACTGGTGAAATGTAATAAGTTTTTTTTATTAAAACCTATTCAATTACTTTGTTTTCATATTTTTCTTGACATATTTTGTATCAAAGGGGAGTTTTAGCAAAATATAGTCTTTTATCAAAGGGTGATAAGCTATCGTTGGTGAAATGTACTAGAAATTCAAAAAGATGTTCAATTACTTTGTTTTCATATTTTTCTTGACATGAATTGTATTTTAGGAGAGTTTTGATAAAATGTGTCTCTGTTATCAAAGGGTGTCAAGCTATTTCTTGTGAAATGTCTTTTTTTATGCTCCCCGAAAAATTTCTTGGGAGCATATAGTCGGCGCCTTGTCCGTCTGTCCGTCCATCTGTCGTCCGTTGTCTTGTCCGAAGCATTACTTGAAAACCATTGGAGATAATTTGTGTAAACTTCATACAGTGGTAGAGGGCATTGAGGGGTGTGCAGTGTCAAAGAACCATAACTCTATTTTGCCTAGTTTTTGAATAATCTCCCCTTATAGAAAAAAATCTTGTCCGGGACATAACTTTAAAACTATAAGAGATATCAACATGAAACTTTGTAGGTGAATAGATCTCAATGAGTAGATGTGCAGTGCGCAAGAAATATAACTCTGCCTTGCCTAATTCTGGACTTATTGCCCTTTGTTTATTTTAACTTTTTGAAGTTGTCCAGGACATAACTGGAAAACCATAAGAGATATCAACAAGAAAATTTGCAGGTTGATAGATCACATTGATTAGAAGTGCAGTGCAAAGAACAGTAACTCTGCCTTGCTTAATTTTGGAATTATTGCACTTTGAACTTTTTCCAGGGACATACCTCTCAAAACTACAAGAGGTGTACTTTCCTGTGTCCAAACCTATTCGGGGAGCATCACCTGGCTCAAACCGGGCTCTTGTTTACTATTCAATTACTTTGTTTCCATATATTTCTTGACAATTACATTGTATTTTAGGAGATTTTTTAGTGAAATGTGTCTCTGTTATTGAACACATATAAACAATATAGGAGATGAGAATAAAAATGTTCCCTATTGCACACTATTTACTACTGATATTAAAGGAACTCCACTGAGGTCCAATAGCCTAAAGTCAAACAAAATTTGCACTTAAAATGGTAAATAATAAATAAATAAAATCAGTTGATTTCAGAAATGATGTGGGATTAGTAGTTGGTCACTTGTGGTGAAATTCGTAATTACTTGTTAGTAATTGGGAAATTGACTGCAGAGATAGGACCAAAAAAAATGTGTTAAAATTAGCATAAAACCAGAAAAACAATAAAAACAAACAGTTAGCAATATAGAGTGCAAGACTTATTCAGATATCTACATTGTACTTCAATACAATTTCTTTGCTTATCTTTATGGCAAGCATTGATGATAACATCAAGTACATTTTACTGATGAGAAAACATTTATCTGTTTAGATTTGCTATGGAAGTCTGATTAATTATTTTTTTCAAGAATTATGGTGCTGCTAAAGGAAAAGTTAGAAAAAATCATTGTCAAATAAATAAAGAAATTGATATATATGAAGTTGTTTGTGATAGTGTTTGTGAACAATTTTGGTATTTATGTCTTAACTTTCATATTGGAACAAATTTTACCCATGTAACCAGTGCAGACCAAGATCAGACCATGTTCACTTGTCAGTCAATACATATTTGAAATTTCCCCTAAAAATGATGAAAAGTCTTCTTCAATTGAAAGATGGACAGGTACATTTAATATATTTATAAGGTTTGAAGAAAATGGTTATAGCCAGATCAATATTGCCTGATTTCTATATGAAATTATGTATTTTATAGAGAATTGCTATGAACAAGCAAAAAAAAAGGTTTTCCTCGAGATTTTTCCGAAAGAAGTAATACTATAAATTTTAGTACATTTTAGCATAGGTCACATAAAATGTGGGCTAAATATGTTTCCTCAGTCTGATATAAGTACTGGATCAATGTAAAATAATAGCATGGTGAAAAGATCGTGCTTAGTGCTACCATTTTATAATACACTATCTATATATAGGTGATTGTGACATATATAGCATACTGGCATTATTACTGCTCGTTTTTTTCCTGTCATAAACATATAAATAGTTACGTCAGGTTAGTGCCGGTTATCACATAGTCATTACTGACATTTACAAAGCAATTTATAGGACATACTTTAAAATCATTGTAAAAGCTCTTATATTGGTGTACTATAGACCATTTGGTTACGTATCTGAACCATTTGATTTTTGAACCAACATAATTATGTTTGCAATTGTCATTATACCCCCGCACAACAAAGTTGTAAGGGGGGTATACTGGAATCAGGTTGTCCGTCCGGCCGTCCGTCCGTCCGGCCGTCCGTCGTTTTTTTCTTGTCCGCCCAATAACTTAAGATTCCTTTGACCCTTAGTCTTCATATTTGGCATGGAGGTTAGTCATGATTAGTAGATGACCCCTATTGATTTTGAGGTCACCAGGTCAAAGGTCAAGGTCACAGGGGCCTGACTTCAAAAAGCTTGTCCGCCCAATAACTTAAGATTCCTTTGACCTACAGTCTTTCATATTTGGCATGGAGGTTAGTCATGATTAGTAGATGACCCCTATTGATTTTGAGGTCACCAGGTCAAAGGTCAAGGTCACAGGGGCCGTTACTTCAAAAAGCTTGTCCGCTCAATAACTTAAGATTCCTTTGACCCACAGTCTTCATATTTGGC
>NW_026858841.1:0-18547 GCF_026571515.1 Ruditapes philippinarum
ATTTGCAAAATGTCTGTTCTCTTGTAGTATTATTTTACCTTCCAAATTCTATATAAAAGTAAAGAGATGAACTTCTAAATCTCGCGATAGCAGTTCTATATTTCTCATCAGTTATATCTTTCAAATATTCTTCTAATTCGAATTCAAACTTGCAGACATGAATAATGTGACAAAACGATTAGAGTTATTAAAATTAGAATACCTTCTTAAAAAACAATGATTACTTATAAAATTATAATTTTACACAAATGATACTAATATTTATGTAAATTTACACATAACGCAAGACAATGATAACGTTATTTTGATTGCCAAATTACACACACAAAAATGTCTGGATACTACTTACATGTAGGAGAAACATTAATGATGTGTGTAGGTTTCATGCATTTTTAGACATCGCTTTTAGACGTTGGTGTTGACTAAATATAATAGTCAAACCATTGATACAGCTTTGGTCTTGCATACGTTATATTATCAATGTAAATGCATTCATACACGAAAAACGAACTTTGGAATATAAAAATAATACTGTGATTGAATGGTTTCGGTAAAATAGACATATTAGAATCTAAATTAATTAATTCATTAGCGTATTTAACGGAAATATGATGATCATTTATGTATTAGATAAGGATAAGGATGTTGTTGAGAAAAGATTTGTAACTTTTTTTTCTCACTTTTCTTTATTTGACTGGCCTAGTTAATGAAGAAAATATTAATCGAATTTATTGTTTTTATGGCTAAATATTGTAATCACCTGAACCTGATTAAATTCTGTGGATTAATGTTCTAAAAGGAAATTGAAAACCTTTATACAGTATGATCAAAGACTAAATTCTCTATCATTTCAGTTTCATGGTATAATTTGTGTCAATAAGAGGAACAAAAATTCCAATAATACAATTTCCCGTGATATGTTTTGAATCATTTGTATTTGTTAAAACGATTATATATTTGTTTTAGATAATTCAAGCTTGCAATACAAATCTTATTTGTAAAGATTGGTTCTATCAAATACATGGAGGATATTAAAGTTTTTATAAAAATATAGGATTTATTTTCGCCGAGTGGTATTTCATGAATTACGGCAGCCACGAGTGAAAAATGACAATTTTCCAACCACAATATGAAAACAAATCCAGTATTTCTAGAACAATCTTGAAAATTCTGTTTATTATATACATATGTCTCTTTTTAACATTATAATTTGAAAGTCTTTCCTTTACATTTTGTATATTGGCTGAATTTAGAAGAAAGTCGCCCGGCAAGATACCAGTGAAAATGCGGAAAAGACTGCAGTGAAAAATAATTTTTTAAAGTGAAAATACGGAAAATGAAAATTCCCATTTTATATTTATCAATATTTTTTTCAATATTTAACTTATAAGTATATAGTAAATGTATATATTTTTCATGAAAGTAAACTGTAAAGGTAATCGAAATGTTACGGTAAGAAACGCAAAAAATTCTTGAACAATACTGAAGCAATGTTTGTGAGAAGATTCGTTTTATTCATGAAAGCATGTATTGTTCCGGTCCATACAAAAACTTAAAAATGAATGAACCACATTCATTGCAAAGATAGGCAGCAACAGGTGCAATTTTGAAGCAACATTTACATGCTGAATGCGTAAGTTTATAGATCATAAACGATTTGAACGTAACGAATTTTATGTATTTAACTTCATTTATATGAAAATTCATCTTCGTCAATGCATAAATTCAACATCAAGATTCCTTGAAATTGAAATCGCGAAAAGATTAAAGTGATATTTCATGACGATGAAATCGTGAATCTGTGAAATTGAAATAACTAATGCATGATGATAAATGATTGTTTTACCTGTAATAAAATATTATACCGAGAAGCTCCACAGAAACGTTACATCTATTGTGTACTTAATACATTAGTTTAACAAAATTACCATCATTAAATTATCATTATTATCACATTAAGGCTTGAGATGATAACATCAACAAAACTTTATTATAGTTGTTGTTGATTGCTTTATTAAACTAAATAGAAAATATTTCTGTCAGAAATATATTGAGCTAAATTATTTTGCACTGTAATTATGCTGATATATTTTAATAATACATATTTTGTATAATTCAAAAGTTCACTAACCATTTCATGACATATATACTTGTTTACAATATGAGGTATGATATTTCACTCCTACGTTTACATTAAAGTCTGATAGTATGGAATAACTCAGGAGTAGTAGTAAACTCACTTATGCCTCATTATAAGTGTGCTGATTGAAAACTTGATTGAAGTTTGCTTCTTATATAATAAAAAGTGAGAATCCCCCCAGTAAGGTATTTTTTTACATTTTAATCATTTTCATGTTCAATTCAGTTAGGGAGCGTTGACGGTAGCTTGCACATGTTTTGTGCCGTCATCAAACCGAGCCAGTAACATTTTTTCATTTTGGGGGTTTGTTGATTCTTTAAGGGTGCTTTTTTTTTATCTATTTCATCTTAGCTTTGCTATAGAAAGTAAAACAAATATTAAGAGTGCATTTTTATTCTGATATTACATGTATTGCAATAAATTACTGAAATATAACGATGGAAACCTTTGCGATAATAACAAAGTGTGTAAAATTATAAGAACGAGCTGTAATTGAAATGCAAAGGAAAGACATTTTGATGCATATATCATGTTATTACAATTTAAGTACTGCTAAAAACTCAATTCTATGTAAAGTTATATACAAGTAAAAAAATCGTTAAATTCCATAACACAATTTTATTTCAATTAGAGCATTGCGATTGATGGAATGAGGTTACATATGGCAACATGTAAGTGGAAGTACAACATTTGAAAGGAAACAAAGTATTTTGAATTCAAAAGCAAATCACATGTTCGATATACAAGAATAATGAAATTTCATTTGACACGTGAAAAATAGCTCAATCATATATTATATTACTATAATAATTGTGTTCACTCATTGAAATATATATAATTTTCACAAATAAACACATATCATTTGTATTTAGAAGTAGCATTGTTAAACTCCCTGTCCGCAGGTTGGCACCGACCTTTTCATTTTGCTTTTGATCTAACAACGTAGAAAATTAGTTTTTACTAATGCATGCACATACATTGTAATGCATATTTACATGCCTGTCCATATGTGTGCTTGTTCGTGTCAAGAACCAAATATTTGTGAAGATATTTCACATACACGAATTTCTACATGCCCGCTGCACACTCTCAAAACAAACTATTGGTATTGTTTAAAAAGAAAATACATTTGAATAACTGCAAAATAATAGAAACATCATAGACAAGATAACATGATTAGGCTGTAGAACTTGTATTATATCTCCCAATAGAGCTTTACTTGTCAAGATGAATAAACCGTTTGGAAATAAGCATTATATCAAACAATGTGTTCATTTCCCATAACGCCTTCAAGGTAATGTAAACGTCAATGCAACACAATGAAAACGTTGAAACGTTAAAGACATGTTCATGTATAAATGTGTGTGTTTGTTTTAAACCTAGCTTTTACTTATTTATTTATTTTTATCTTATGATAATAATATCACGGTGGATTGGTTAGTCTTTGTTTGGCTAACGCAAGAAAGTTACAGAGATCGGTTTGCTTGTAATCTTGTTACTGCAAGGCAACGTACACATTATATTGTATAGGTTTGAAAGACATGGTACTGTGAATTCGATTATATACTCGATATGGCTGATATCATATAATTGCAATCTAAAAACAACTAAGAATGCATAAAGATATCATTTATTTGCAAATCTTTGTTAAAATATTCAGAAATGCCTTTTGAATTAAGTCGACTTAAACAAATCTTTATATTACGCAGCTAATGCAAATATACTATAGAAAACTGTCTTGAGGCCGAGCCTCTCCTCGAATCCGCTGAATAAATATTTAACGTTATCGCTTAATAACTGCTTATTTACTCCAACATTTAGTTAAATTGACACTGTATTCATTTTTCCTAATGCTTATACGTATTTTCGTATTAAACTGTGTTAAAACAATGTATTAAAACCACTACAATAGTAATACTACTTTTATGTACAAATAATTCTACTTTAAGTTTGAACATTTTACAATTTAAGATATCTCCTTTCTCTTTCAACATTACTTATAATATCATAAGTATGGTATAAAATTTCTTTGCATAGCGTAGCCATAAAATATATAATTAAGGTTAGTTTAAGTATGCAACGTAGAGTTATACTTCCTTTAACTTTAAAATTTGTACAGGTTGCAATTTAAGGTATTTGCTTCCATAAGTATGCTATTACATTCTATGCATAGCGAAGCCATTAAATCTTTAAATAAGTTTAATTTTAGTTTGAACGTAGTAAATTTTCATTAAACTTAACTTATTTGTGTATGTCACCAAGCACCAAAACATCACATCTTTTACGTGCGTCATATGGAAATTGAAATTGCAATGGTAATTCACACCTCAAATATGTACAATTATGGATGGTCTCTGCATTTTCAATTTGTTTCATTGCATGCGCATTATCATCAACGTGAACGCAGAACACAAATAACATCTTCAATCATAAACAGGAAATACTTTATTGATCAACTTTGTCTTTTACTGCTTTCAATCACTGGGAGAAACATGGTTGACTTAGCGTTTGTTGAATTCGATGATTAACGGAACACGTTCATAAACAATGCTTTATTAGCAGTGTGGAAAGGGGTGATTCCAAGGAAGCAATGTAAACAAAAAATTCTATGAAATTTGCAGACTTAATTTGAGTCTGTTCATTATGGCTATATGGAAAAATGCAGCTTCCACCAGTGCCTCTAGCACCGGTTTATGCAGTATGCAGTCTTCAACATTTAATGTACTAGAATAAATTATCCCGAATGACAAGAGAAAATATAGCAACACTGAAGTGATGTACGGGCGAACACTTACTTTTAATTTTAAACATGTTTTTTAGTTTTCAAGTATTTTCTTTTCTGGTTTGTGTTTGAACATTTTGTTATACCATTAATAATTTACCACTTGGATAAAGAGACAGATTAATTGAAGGAAAACCTGGTTTTCTCTGAATAAACCGCAACGTTTGATAAAAAAGAAGAAAAAGAAAAGATTTATTAGTCTAGTCCTTGCACTCTTTACCTTAATCTAAACATAGAAAAGCACTAAATAGTCATCTGGAAATGAGCAACTTAATGTATCGATGGTTCAAAGCATAATACGAAGTACTGTCATTTTTCAGTAGAAGCGTCGGCGGCGATTCTTTATCTATCACGCAATAAGATGTATAAGATAAACAGTCAAAGTCAAAGTTCGTGTCAGATTTTTTTCTCTTTTCTAATCAATAACCTGTGCTCAGTGTTCATATGTTATTTTACATTTTGTTTTTGTGTTTTTGAAAGGTATAAAAGAAAATTGTAAGCGAAATAATATCTTCTTTTTTTGAGGTTTTCAAGATACACTAAGAAGAATTTAAGTGAAACACTAGTAATTCAAATGACTGATAAGAAATGTTTCGCACATTTATCAATAATCTAACTACTTTATAGTCATTTTCGAAGGTACGATTAATCTAAGCCACTGTACATTTTTGTTTAACAATCCGAAACACAAGATGCCTCGTATATAGTTAACAAGCCTTAAGTCATAGCAAATGATAAGAGCCGCAAACTTAGGCTATCCTGAATATGTCAGTTGTCATCATATTATCAGGGTTTGCAATGTGTCCTTTATTTTTCGAATCACTTCAAGTCATCCATCTTGGCTTTTCAAAATACTCGTACATGAACTATATCACAATTATTTCATCAAGTTTAAAAGATAAACAAATGCAATTCTTTTCTCATTGAAATGAAATGTTGCGTGAAAACACAGTAATTAATTTTGTTTTTATGTATGCATAAAACATATATATTTAAATGTATATCTGGATATTTGTATACATATTTATACATATATTA
Source organism: Ruditapes philippinarum (assembly GCF_026571515.1). Lineage (NCBI taxonomy): Eukaryota > Metazoa > Mollusca > Bivalvia > Venerida > Veneridae > Ruditapes > Ruditapes philippinarum. The sequence goes on from NW_026858841.1 coordinate 5,961, forward strand.
ACACACTTCGTGGGATTATCCAAGTAAGTCCTGTGCTAATGTCATTGCGTTTATATGTGCATACAAATCATGTGATTTGTTATTAAGATTGTGTATGATTTTATATTTGCCTTTTTTCATTTCGTTAATAATTACAGGCAAAAGTTAGGCGATTTACTGATATGAATGTCAAATGTACTCTTATTATTATACTCTTGTATAAATAACAAATCTTCATAACTTGAACAAAATCCTTAATAATTTTACAATGTTTCGGATATTGCGGTCCTTATCACATTTATCTCATATCCTAAAAAATTGTTCCTGAAAATCTATGCTAACGCTTTGAATTTACATACAAAAAATCATATATATTTTTCAAATGCTGTGTACGATTGGTGGTACATTACAGTTATTGCGCCTCGCGTCACTGTACAACACCTTTACTTGTTCAGTTCATCAACCCAACCCATGATGCCCATCTGCTATTAGTAAATATAAAGAGTATAGGCACACATGTATGTTATTATTTTACAAATATGTACATAAGAATTAACGGAACTGACTATATATCGTTTTTGAAATAATTTCTATTTCTACACATAGTTTGTTTAAAACCCCACCAATATGTTTCTTATAATCCATATTATATGAGTGGTTCGTTTATTCTTCAAGAAGGATTTTTTTGTCTGGCGAGACATGTATTAATCATCTCGTTCCATATAAATGTATGTGTCTGTGGTGAAATCTTATCTTATAATTACATTTTGTTTCAAAACGATAAAACATATAATAAATCATATGCGGGATACTAGCTTTAAAACAAAAAATATTGTTGAAAGTGAAATAGAAATTGAAAACAACAACCTCCAAAAAATATAAAAAGACAATAAATAATTAAAAATGCTTTTTTTAATTAGCAAACTGTGGGTAATGTTAACATTAATTATATCCAAAATTAGTCAAAAAGAAGGTATGGTTTAATTTTTCAACAGTTATTTCATTCCTTTAAGACAAAAAAATGGTAACAAAATGTTTGAACATTATCACATTATTAATTCATATATACTGATATTTTTATTCTTGAGTTCAGTTTATAGCAACAATTACTCCTAACACACTTCGAAAATGTCTTTTCTTCAAGAGTTATTAATTTTTCTAATTCTGTTTGTGTAAATTCCAGAATTTCCAAGACGAAAACTTCCCCCGAAATTCTACCCTACTCCTACAAATGTGACGTACGAGAAAGGCGGACTAGCAATATTATACTGCAGGGTTGAAAACCTTGGAACTAAAACGGTATGTTGAAAGGAAATTATGCTGGTTTGCACTGAAATGTGGTTTGTTTATTGTTTGAAGTAAAAAGAACTCCGCTGAGGTCTCCAAAATCTATAAACATAAAATCTAATTTTCGTACATAGATCAGCTGGTACACTTTCTACAGAAAGATATAACAATATTAAAATATATACTTAAGAAATAAGTTAAAAATCGTTATTAATGGTTTGAAGCCCGATTTCCGAAAATAAAAACTTGGCACTTTTCAATTCTACGTCCTTTTGCACAACTAGAATAAATATTCGGATTGAGAACTTTTGTATATGAGTTATTGGTATAGAATTATATCAAATGACTATCTTCACAAAATATGTCTAGTCCCGTCATGTAAAAAACAAACATCGATGTAATCTCTTTGAACTATTTTTCTACCTTACTTTATGCATAAGAGCATAATATCTAAATATCTGATTCCAAGAGAAATTTACAGTCTTAAGCCGCTGCTGAATCAAATATAAATAATTTTAGCAAAGCATTTGTCATTCAAAATTAATATCCTCTGCAATCAAACATTTTGGGTATGCATTTGATGCGATATCTTTTCTACGTATATTTATAATCATTCAGTTATTCCATTTCATTGAAAGGTAATATGGAGGAAACAACCTTATATCATACCAATTACAGTGGGTCAAGAGCAATTTGTAGAAATAAACAGATTTTATTTAAGTCATGTTCCATACCGAGAAGAATGGAATCTTCTTATAAAGAACGTCCAGCCATTCGATGCGGGTACATATGAATGCCAGATTAGCTCAACAAAAAAGGTTTTAAGAAGAAATATTACTTTGAATGTCATAGGTATGTCGTACTTTAGTGTTACGTTATAAAAACATGATTATGTACTTTTTAAAGTTATTAATGTTTATGTCGACAATGAACCTTTCTTGCCTAATTTAATTATTTAATTTAGCATATATTAATATCTTCAATTCCTTTTAACAAACTGGAAAGGAATATATATGTAAAACAGTTACATTTTCATATCCTTTCTTAAGAATGTACTGTATCATTAAATACTGTAAGAAAAACATATCATTAGTAAATTAGAAAAATTACTAAACGAATTGTTTCCTTTTTTCTGTTTTAGAAAGCAGTGGACTATATAAACCAGGTTCTAGTTTTTATTATTGTTTCTTCTCTTAACACATACTTTTTAAATCGTTTATGTAAATTGTTCAAAGTATATAAAACTGTATCTCTGCTACTACAAGCAGACTCAAAAAATATTGTTGTTGTTCTAAAAACTAGCCCCAACATGTATGTACAAAAATATGTTGGTGTTTGCCTCTAAGTGCAAATGGTGCATGCATAAATTAAAATCAGTGATCATAAATGGTTAAATTGTACTTTTGAAATGCAGCATAATATTTTGTTCCGAACTTTGTATTCTTCTTACGTATATATTTCACTGTGTTAAAAAAGGAGAAACATTCTACGTTACAACTATTCCGAGTATAGACTTTAACATTATGAAAGCAGCATAAATTTAGTATTTTGTAATTTTACAAAAAATGGATATAGATTTAAACATTTTTTTCCAAGAAATGTAACTAGTTTAAAAAAATTTTATTTGAAGAAAGAAACGGCAAGGCAACAACAATCAGAAAAAAAATTAATGTTAATATCAGTATATCTGTAACCCAATGATGTTATAATTTCTTGAATCGATATCATCTTATATTACCAGAGAATACACGTGTTTTGATATTTGATTTCTTTAACACACTAGAAAAAACGTGCTTATTAATTTGTAACAAAACCGTAAACACTTCTTCCATTAATAATAAGTCCTATCGAACGATTTGCAATAGATTTTTATTTTCAATAATTACAATATAATGAACTTTTAATAGCTCTTTAAACAAATTAGTCTTTATTAACAATACATTTCATCTATTTCCAAGTAATCTTGGATCCATGTCTCTGATAAATATCATGTCTGCGTTATTTTCAGAAATATCAATTACAGGGACTAGAGTTGTAGAAAGAGGCCAAAGTATACATCTTACATGTAATGCATCAGGGAAAAACTCGCCACCAGACAGTATTGACTGGTACAAAGATGGTATATATACTTTACAAATATACTTATATATACATGTAAACTGGCAATCGGGTATATTTGTTAAAGTAAATGACACTCTTATGCACCAACGGTTTTAAGAAACGGAGATACGGTAATGACAACAATATAATCGTACTGTTTTTAAAGTTTCAAAGATTTTTTTCATCAGTATACCTTTATATACTTTAATTAAATTAAACATTATAACAATGTCATACATGTATTCACGTTTATCCTCCTCCCTTATAACAAACTTAATTATGGGAATCTAATTCTAAATTAGTGAAGTGCATAACGGACTGTATTTATATTAAAATTATCAGCCGATTTCTAAACTTAAATAATACTTTATTTATAGGGAATGTTCTTAGTACAGAAACACGAGGAGACATACGAATTGAAAAGCAAATTTCATATAGATCAAATATGATAGTTAGCAAACTGACGATTGAAAAATCATATATGGATGATACAGGAACGTTCGTCTGCGTGACACCAGAACTGATGACGGCTACATTTAAAGTAGACGTTATTAACAGTATAAATGGTAAGACTTTTGTTAAAAGCGATCGAAACATTGCAAAACTGTCTGGACCATTCCAGCATCATTTTTGTTGCTGATTAATTACTGACCTGTATATATTAATATTTTCCAGTATGGTTCAACTTTAAGCAGTTAAACATTCAGTAAACGTGTTTACGTAACAAATTAGTTCAATGAATAATTGTATTCTTAAATAAATACGTAGGACACATTTTGTAGTTAACGTCGTCACCTTACAGTGCACTGTTTACAATATAATATGTACCAAAACGTGCAATTATATTTGAACTTGTTTTCACGGTTGCCGAGTTCGTATAAATAAAAGTTACATAAGTTTCCCAAATATTTTTCCTGTACATACATCTTATTGGTTCAATAAAAAATGATCACGTCTTAGGTTTTTTCTGTTTTTTGTTTTTGTTTTTTAAAGCATTTAGAAAGGTTAACACTTTTTTTGAAGAGTACTCGATCTAGCATTATTATTTTTATTAAACCTATATATTGCAATGTTAATTAATATATGTGTTTTCCTTAAACAGACAAAGACCGGAAAGATAAGCGAGGTATGTTATACTTTACTACATTAAAAAAGTCCAAATTCGTATAGATGTGTATAAAAGTCGGCATGGCAATTTCAAAATGCTACTTTTATATGCAATACAATACGTATATCAGTCTATTAGTTAAAAACAATTGTTCCCTATCGTTGTGGATTCGATGTGTATTGTACCTTTGACTTTTTATATGGATACTCTGTCAAAAGTGCTAACTGAAAACAGAAGGTTCTCTGCCTTGTGCCACCCATGCCTTTAGATCACATTCGATCTTAATTGTGGAGGCTTGAAAGTCGCCAAACATTTCTAGCAGTCTATAATTGATTTAAAAATAACTTATTAAATATATCAATTTATAGCACTAATTATCACTTGTTTAAGTTTATTTGATAATAAATAATCTGTTTAAATAATAGGGACAAAATGGAATTCAACAAGAAAACTTTGATAACATAACTTAGATTTATCACATTTTATTATATATTTATAGAAAACGAGGACTACACGCATGGCGGGTCAGATACGCAAGGAGGATATCCAAGATATTCTGGGCAAACAGATATTCATATAAAACAAATATATAAACTTATACGTTTACATCATTTGCTAGCATTTTTGTCATATATTACTATACACTTTCGGTAGCAATTGTTCTACATTCAAATCATTTACATACAACTCGACACACAAGTGCAGCTCTAAGACAAATTCTATAAATAAAAAGTGTTTGTCGATTGTCGCAAAGATACACTTTGTCTGTGTGTTAATAATGGAAAAAAATTATATATAAAATTCGTTTTTAATCGGATAATAATGCTCGGTTAAAGCAGCACATGTGCATGTTCATAAGTATAAAAATGTCTCATTCCGATGTAAATTATTTACTGGAAATTTGATAGTATATTTCGTAAACCGTAATATATCGACTCTAGATATTGTTTTGAGTCTGAAACAGGCATAAAAACTTATCACTGAGTAAATACAAACATATAGAATATAGAAATTGGTTTATTAAATCCTATGATGCAAATGTTGACAGAATAGTTTCAATGTTTTGTTAACGCATCATTATAAAATAAGATAATGCTATCTACCATACCTGATGAAAGAATAGATTCTATTCTTTGCTCTCCATATAATCATTTTATGAAACTAAATCTGATGCAAACTTGTCGATTTTGCTCATCTTCATCTTATGTATATAAAGAGAAGCTAATTATTACTTACGCATGTACATATTTAAGTTATATTGTTACATTCATGTGTAATATAAAGAGATTAAATATATTTTTGTAATATATAACTGAGTTGTTCTCTTATTTCAACTTTATAATTGAATATTTCATCATGAATTTACTTTCATATAGGATATAAAAAGAAAACAATTATAACATGTTTAGTATCTCCTAATTATAAAGTTAAGAAATTTAATTAAGAGAAATTAAATCGTTATTTATATTTGGTATACAACCAATAATATTAAGCAGTTTGAAAAACAAAAACCTAATCAGGAAAAAATAAAATAATTATTAGCACTTGGTATAAACAACTCATTAAGAGAAAGACAAACCTAATTATTATTCTCTTGTCTTAATTAGAAGTCTTGTCTCTTAATTAGGGGTAACAAAGTCCTAACTAGGATTTTATTTCTCCTTATTAGGCTTTAAAAACTTCTAACTGGGTATAACACAGTCCTTATTAGGACATTTACTATTAATTAGGTCTTGAAAACTACTAATTAGAAAATAAGCTAGAAAGGATTTTAAGTCCCCTTATTATGACTTTCTAAATTTTATTTTGGTGTTAGAAATTCCTCATTATGGCGCTGTTTTCCTAATTAGGGTTTTTAAGTTCCTAATCAGAATTAACAAAGTCATAATATTTATTCAGAATATTAAGCATTAGCACCGGGATGCTTCCGTTGCTCTGTGTTAGTATACCTACAATTCAACATTTAAATCGTAAAATACTTTCAAGCACACACAAGGAACAATTTATAACGACATTCTTAAACAAATTACACACGTCAGGTAAAACGATATTGACAATTTCCAATTCATCTTTAAGTTTTCTCTATTTTAACAATTCTATTACTTACTTCGGGAAATAAAATACTGCCAGATAGACGTCTTGAGAAATTGCTTACATATATTTTGTTCTAAAACCTCTATCGTACATACAAATAAAGACAGAACATTGCATCATTTCTGGCATGTCTCCTTGGAAAACACATTCTACAGTTCTTAAATTAATCTAATAAACGATGCGGCGTTGAGGGAGTTCCTGTAGAAGCGTATTTCCTAGACAGAAAACTTACATATTACTATCATTGATGTAAAATGTGGTAAATGACAAAAACGATTCTTTTATATATACATTACGGTGATTATGTCTTGACATTACCCTTACGTGTTAACGTTGTGTTTAACATCACACCTTACTTTGTGTTTGTATGACTGTAACACAATTGTCAATATTGACATAAGGGTGCCGATTGTAACTTTTCATTGCTAAAATAAAAAAGGAATCAATATGAAATTGTCATGTATCCACATATCTAAGGCGATAACAGTTGTACCGATTTCAGAATGCAGCAGCCAAGGTTTTATTTAATATTAAAGTTTTTGGCCCGTCAGGGTTTCTAGGTTGTTTTTTTAAGTAAGAGATAAGACAATCTTGTAACACCTAATTATCAATTTCTAGAAAAAGAATATTACAACTATTTTTTTTTTGTAATTGCAAAGAAAATAACTTGTACCACTTACCAATTTATGTGATTAATTTATTTGCTATATATTGCTCTAAATAATAACATTACTTGAAGTATATGTGCAATAACAATAAAATTCATATCGAATCTTTTAATGAGGTCGTACAATACACAATATAAGTATCTATTTTTATCACAAATTGAAAATTCAAGGAAATTAGAACTTCTAAATATGCAATTATACTACGAACGGCGTTAATTTGTAAAACAAAATGTTCCTTAGTGATATGGAAACAGACAATTAGTGATTGTAAATGAATGTGGATGCTATGTAAAATTACAATAGAACAAGAAATGTTGAACGACACATATGCCCCCTCTTTCTAGCCCTTGACTTACATTATTGGTAATTTTGTTATAGAAACTTGCCATAAATGGGTGCATCGAAGTGTTCAGTTATGGAAAAAAAGAAGAAAAAGAAAAAAAACCTAAAAAGTAAAGTACAAACATCGCTTGATAATAACATACAACAAATCTTTTCAGAAAAAAAAACAATAGCAAACAAACAAAAGCATCATATTTTTACAATTAAATATCCACACATCCTCGTTTTCTTCTTTCCTACGTTTAATACTGTTATAAGTATATACAATTAACAATTTAAAAAAGGGGTTTTTCATCAGAAAAAGTAGATGATGAAATATTAAAAAAAAAATTTTGCGAAAATATAAATTGGGACCCCCGAAACCCCTTTTTTTTAAAAAAAAAAAACTTAGGAAAAATATTTTTAAAAAATGGCCCAAAGAGAAATCTTTCACGACAAATGAAAATAAAAACGTGAAATTGACAGATGTCTTTTATTTCTGACTGTACCGAGGGAAACAGAAAAGTGCAACATATTTCAAACAACGATAATCAGATATTGCAGACAAGTATTGAATGTGAAATTAATTCCGAGAACAGAAAAGGAACATCTCTTGTGAATAAAACAACAAAAACAACTGGGAATATGGCAGACGTTGGATTGTAGCAAACTTACATTAGTTCAGATATCATATACAATCACTTAATCAAAATGTATTTAGGTGACATTTTTGGTGTGCGTTGTTGTTTTTGTCACATTGAACTGATAAAAGGTTCATCAAACTTAAACGTTTAATGAATTAAGGATGTGTATAAGGAAACAAGAAATTATATTATAGTTTAACAATTCAGTTTCCAACAATATTAACAGACTGACAAAAACTACCAGACTGAAGCTGCCTCGAAAGGCTACATGGATAATATCGTCATATAACATAAAGTGACAAGTATTTTATATTGCGTGACTGATAAAGAATCGCATATGTGACATTTACTGGCAAAGCAAATCTCTATTGAGCTATAAGTACACTTAATTGCTAAGTAATAGATACGTTTTCGGGCTTGTTTCTATATATAGATCAAGGTAAACGGAACAACGACTAGTAATCAAGTCATGTTTTGCGAAGTTGACAGAGTGTGATTCTGTATGGGTTTTTTTCTTGCTAAAATAACGCTTTTTATGATTTGTTTTGGGAAGTGATAGTGTTTATAATGTTTTTAATAATTATAAAAAAAACGGAATCCTTAAAGAACGCCCAAAACGACAGAATTTAAAATGTTGCCGACTAGGTATGATTCATGTTCGTGATGGGTCCTGGAACTGGAACGTTCAAGCTACCGTCCTGGCCCCCTAAAACCGCCTTAAGAAGAAATCAACATAAAACACTACAAACTATATTTGCTTAAACACAAGTACATGTAAGATTATAAAGTAATTTAACTATAAACACACAGTTTAAAATAAAATAGCATAATATGCTGCAATTATTTTGCGTTTGAACATTGTTTTACAAAATTTAATATGATAAGACTTAGATCACTAGACAATTCCTAAAAATTTAAAATGAAAGGATAGGCCAATATAGATTAACAATTATTCAGAAAATGGTTCTGTGACTACAACAAAGATTAAATATCTTTTTGCCAATGCATCCAAAGCAATTGAACTAATGTGGCACAGATACCATCCCTAATCAAGTTCACTTCATGGAACGTTTATTAGCATTACATTTGGTATTTCGAACACAAGAAATCTACGTCAGTACATGAATGCTGCAAAGTAAAATAATGACTTTTTCGTTTTACAGATAAACAATTTCCACTGCTTTGATACAATATTTACACATCTACAAGCAAGAACTTTATGAGTTTTATAACTTTTCTTGCGTGTGTTTTTTTAGTATTTCAAACAATCACAAACATATTCTATCGCTTATGTATACAATGTAACTATGTTAAACTAACTAATAAAGCGATAATAAAAATATAAGGTAGTGCATTTACCATTCAAAAGATAAATTCACGTAAGAATAATAAGTGAAAGGGGAATAAAACAATAATTTAAAAACAAAATAAAATAAGAACAATAATAAGAATAACATATTAAACAGAACATCGTTTATTTAAAATACATCTTTTGAAAGATTCATATGATTATGAGTGTCTTAATCTAAGTCTAAAACACGTGTTTTAATTTAAGTCTGAAACACGAACGATTCTTAAGTAACTCACTCTCATACAAAGTCGAAAAATATGATAATAAATTAGTTAAAAACAGTATAAAATACAATATGTATCTCACATATCATTAATTGTTATCCGTCAAATTCCATTAAATTCACTATTTCTTCTCATTTAAATCATTATTGGTTCGATCAATTTAGCTTGATTTCCTTTTCAGGGTCTATAAATCATATCAAATTCATATTGTACTCTATGTAGCCTCGCTTGCATTATTTGAGTTCAGATATAAATTCCATGTTGTTAAGAATCACCACACGTTTTTTTCCAGACAAAATCTTATATAAAATCAATCATGTGCTTTCAGTTCCTCAGAAATTTATATAAGTTAAACAATAAACATAATGGTATGCACATTTTTTTCCTTTACAATTGATTGAATCATTACAAATGGTTGAATACTGATTCTATTAAACTCATAAACTGATGCAAAGCCTATTTTGACGCTAGGTTTTACAGTTGTGTCGTCGTTCAATAAAACTCAGTATTTTACACATGTGCATTCAACGAAAAAGTAATAGCGTAAAACACAATGGTATTACAAAAATACAATGTCAATAAAGAATTAAAACGGTTTCTGAGTTTTTTAAGAGGTTGTTTGCTTGATATAAAACACAAAATGAATTAAAGGTGTTTTCGGATACAAATATTGATATAATTTTAACATATGAATATGATAAACAAAACATTGTTTTAAGATTTTAATAAATTAAATCCTACTAAAATTATAGCAAATAACGTTTAACAATTAAAAAAACATACAGCCACGTATATTATTGAAATGGGATATTTTCTATGAATTTGCTAACATTCATCGTTTAGAAAGCAGCAAATGTGCAATGCATGATCAATTAATGTTAAATAAATACAAACAAAGGCATTAGAATTAATCTGTTTTATATTTCAGACTTTTACAAAACCTTCACACCGTTCACAGACATGAATAAATCATCTCAGATATACTTATAACTTATTATATATGTTGACAAGTGAAACTCCCTCGGGGGATAGAGCATCATTGTTTTCTGGCATGGACAGTTTATTCTCCACACTGTCAAAAATAAGGACACATCTATACCAGGATATTTCAAGAGTTGTAAACGTATTGTAAAAGGTTTCTCACTTTCAAAAGGGGAAAGATTACCTACATTATCATCTACTTTTATGAGTATTGACATTTCAATGATGATTCACGTTATTGAAATCTTTCCCGTTGTTCTGAAAATAATTATATCAGTGTTATGTTCGCAGGAATTTTAGTTTTGTAAACAGACAGATATTAAAATGTAGCTAGCTTCATGATAATAGTACTAAAGGTGTTTATAATTACCGTCTCCGTTTTTTCTGTTGTCATTCAAATCAAGTAGATTGATCAATGTCAGAAGAAGGATAAGTATATTCGGCTATATAGCTAGACAGATAACTTTTTAGACATCATGCATACCATGTAAAAACGTTGAATAAATACCTGTATGGCATCTCGCCTTCTCCACCAGTAAAGCTCAGTAAGCATGGAAAGTCGCCATTTAAACTTAACACTGTGGTATTGGTGTGACTGTAATCCTCAACAAAAGTACATATACCAGGGAAATGTATATCTTTAGACCCCACTTTTAAATAACTACTTTTTTTTTGGACTGGCCGACCTATTAATACGCTGCGTGATATATTTATTTTGACTGTTGAATTCAACATAAAAGAATGGCAACACTAAGTCTCATACATGTGCTAATTCTAATCTTCTTCAATACATTTTCTGTCGTACGATTTTTCGAATATCAAAAATTAAACATTTCTTTATTTACTATTATTAATCGTAAAATTTCCTGTTTTCTCCGATTTGTAATAATGAACTATATTGGTTTGTACCTTATGTGTCGTTCAGCCTACAGTAGAACGTGTAAATTCCTTCTATCGGTAGACATACTATTTGTTGCTTGTATTGTACTTTTTCTCTTTCATTGTAGACTTCTGTTAATCCCAATTTTACGGATGAAATGTTGTAAAAAGGAGATATTTGGGCATAATAACTACAACACCATTTGACATTTTTGTCCCCTGTGCTTTTGTCCTCTTTTTATAATTTTGCTGTTGTTGTTTATATTTTGTTGTTTTTGTTTTAAATTGTTGAAGTTTCAGTTCTCAATAACAGAAGACTTTTGAAAAATAAAACTCCATTTCAAGCGAACAAATAGGTCGAACAAACCAATACATACATGTATATTCCTTCACGGCGCTCCTGTTGCGTTGCAAGAGATGCTATTAACAGCCTCCGGAATAAGTTTGCAAATCCGGAATTTTCGCAAACTCAGCTACCTTTTTTAAATTGATTAGAGAAAAAATTGAAAGACCGGTCAATAATAGAGATAGAGTCGAGTAAAACCTGGCCTTTGAAATGACGATACCCTTAAAATTAAATGCAGGGGAGACATTCAAAGTTGGCCGTCCCATGGGGTTTTTCGATTCCCCCATTGGGGATTTGGTCTCCCAGTGGGAGTTTCGTGGGGTTTCATTTCCTCTTTAGGAGAATGGGAGAAAAAAATCACGGTAGAATTAAAAAAATTTATATACCATTATTTTTTTTAAAAATCACTAATCTTGACTTTAGATATTCCTTCCTAAAGATATAGATCTCAATATAAATATTTTTAGAATCTCCCATTTTCATTATGGGTGAAACGCACCCATGGGTGAAATCACCCATCTTAATAATGGGAAGAAAATCCTATTTTGATAAATGGGATAAAATCCAATTTCTTATAATGGGAGATAATTCCCATTCTTAATATA
>NW_026858842.1:0-23030 GCF_026571515.1 Ruditapes philippinarum
TATTATATATATACATGTTTTATACATGATTGACATATTAAGTTTGTATTGGGAGATCTTGCATACTGTGCCATACTAAAAGTGGTAAAAATATGTTAACAAAAATATTAATGTTATGTTAAATACATTTTCTGTTGATTCTATTATTTCTTATAATACATGTATATCTGGGAGGATGTGCAATCATTCAGTTCGGAGAAACATAAATCAAATTAACAAAAACGGATTAATGAAATATTTCATTGTTTTCATGCTGCAGAATGATTGGTTTGCTGAATTTGAGTGAGTGTGAAATATAAATATTCTAAATAAATTCATCTCATCAGTAGATTATAGTATTTAGCTTAAATAATTATGATACCATTATTATTATTAGAGTTAATTCAGGTTGAATTGAAATTTTATTTTTCAATGGTTAAAATGGATCTTCTCATCATGGTTCTTTAGTAAGAGGTTGATGACGATTGTCTAAATATGTTAATTATTTTTGAGCTGACATTAGCAAGGAAAAAGTTTCAATATATTTGTTGCAAAATCAAAAAATGGAAAATCATGTTCATATAAAGACAGAAATAAACACTTGAATTTGGAATTAATTCATGTTGGGATATTAAAATATGTCAATGCATGATAATTACTATTAAGAAAGTAAATGATGTCGAGGTTAATTTTTTCTAATATGTTCTTTATATATCATTATGTTAAAAATATTTGAATACTTTGATTGAAGAACGGACAATCTGATATAGAATTTCAACTAGAAGTATTCTCTATATCATTTCAAGTTCTTGTTTGCTTTTTATTCATGTTGTTCTGTGTCCGTGTTGTTCTCTGTCCGTGATGTTCCTCTGCGTGTGTCATTCTCAAGTATTTTATGTGTCCTATATACTCGTATTTACAGAGGTATAACTTCATATACATTTTAATGTTTAAAAGTGTTTCCCTGTTATCGAAACTGTCTTTGATTGAAATCATAATGGAAGTAATAATACTTTTTTATTGACGTGTAATATAACTTTCACCTAAGAAATAGCAATATCTACATCATTGACGGAAGGTGCAGTCTCAAGTAAAGACACCGTTTAGATATTGTACATGCCTACTAGCTGTGTGGAACATAAATAACGTTCGTATAGCTCAAGGAAATGTTCTTGTATTAATGCATTTTACTCTTATCAGACACGTGTTATTATACAGGAAATTATCTAAGGGAAAAGCCTGAACCATTTAGAAAACAGATCATTTTAGAAATAAATTTTTTACTATTTATCTCGTCTTTTTTATGATCTTAAAGAAACGTTAAGTCTCTCTTAGAGACAAATTAGAAAAGACATAGAATTGTAGATACGTGTGTATGTTAGTGATACTTGAGTCAATATTGAAAATTACAGTTTTAAAATGTGATGGGATGAAATAGAGAAAACACAGAGTAAATCCCAAAGAAATCCCAACACGGCAAAACTGGAAATGTTGCAGGATCGGTTTTTATGAGTCTGTTCATAGACGGTGGTGGTAATGGAAAGCTACCGTTCACGCTCCCTAGCACCGGCTTCAGGATTAAACATTTATGGACGTTATCATGGAAACTTCAATAAGGACACGTTAGTGCTATTCCATGAATGAGCAAAGTGGCATATGGTCTTTAAGTAAAACAAAGCGTATGTGCCTAAACAAGAAACAAGATTGCATTTGAGAAAAATGCTTTGCCACCCGCATTAATACAACACTAAGCCTTGTACCCCAGACAATAAGATTTTTTTACTATATATATATATATATATATATATATATATATATATATATATACATGTATATTGAAAATCAAATGACCCCCTGGGGCAAAGGCAATTTTGACCGACCAGGGTATAATTTAAACAATCTTTGCTAGACGAAGTTCACTACATAATGGTTTTCATGCAAAATATCTAACCTCTAGCAATTTTGTTCAATTACTAGAAGAATTTTTTTTTAAAAAGTTTTTACTACATGTATAAGTTTTTTACTATAATACATATAAGGAAAACCAATGACCCCTGGGGCGGGGCCGATTCTGATCCCAGGGCTATAATTTGAATAATCTGGGTAGAGGTCTACCAGACAATGCCTTATGCAAAATATCTAAGCTCTAGGCCTTTTTGGTCTTTAACAAGAAGGTATTTTAAGTTTTTGCTATATGTTACATATAGTGAAAATCAATGACCCCGGGGCGGGGCCGATTTTGACCCCAGGGTCTATAATTTGAACAATCTTGGTAAGGGTCTACCAGACAATGCCTTATGCAAAATATCTAAGCTCTAGGCCTTTTGGGTCTTGGGGACCATACGCCGCTTTTCATGGAATGGCACGGAAGTGTCACATTGAAGGTTCCATGATAACCGCCGTATGAACACATCTGCGGATGTTTCTAAATTCAAAAATTTACTTTATTTCACGTTTAAATGTTGAATTCTGCTTAAGCCGGTGCTAGGGGGCGTGGACGGTAGCTTGCACTTTCCAGTACTGTCCATGAACAGGGCTCAATCAAACCGAGCCTGCAACATTTTCAATTTTGCTGTGTTGGGCTTTCTTTAGGGATTCTGTATTTATCTATTTTATGATCACATCCGTGTTATTTGTGCCGTGTGGCGGCTGTAAAAAGTCTCCCCGTACATTTAATCAATGATGTTTATATTTTCGATCCTTGAAGATCGTTCAGCACGACATTATTGTTGTGATTGTGGTATTTTTAGTTTCAACTTTTCGGCATTTTCTAGTTGGGTGGTTCCAATATTCCTACCTGAATAATGTTGAATCACCCTTAGGATATGTTGCCTGCTTTTTAAATTGTCTTTTGACGTCTTATCTGTGATACGCAGGCTTCATAACCTCTGATCCCCTTTCAAAATTCCATTTTATTTAGTTCCGCCCATTGTTTTTCTCGTTTAGGGCACACGCATTTTTTTACTTGGGGACCATATGCCGCTTTTCATGGAATGGCACTAACGTGTCACATTGAAGGTTCCATGATAACCGCCATATGAACACATCTGCGGATGTTTCAAAATTCTAAATTTTTACCAGTTCATGTTAAATGTTGAATTCTGCTTAAGCCGGTGCTAGGGGGCGTGGACGGTAACTTGCACTTTCCAGTACCGTCCATGAACAGGCTCAATCAAACCGAGCCTGCAACATTTTCAATATTGCCGTGTTGGGCTTTCTTTAGGGATTCTATATTTATCTATTTTTCTTTAGGGATTCTGTATTTATCTATTTTACAAGAAGGTATTTTAAGGTTTTATATGTACATATAGTGAAAATCAATGACCCCCGGGGCGGGACCGATTTTGACCCCAGGGCTATAATTTTTGAAAAATCTTTGGTAGAGGTCTACCAGACAATGCCTTATGCAAAATATCTAAGCTCTAGGCTTTTGGGTCTTTACAAAGAATATTTTTTTAAATTTATTCTTATAATTCCCTTTTGGGTTGCCATGGCAACCAGATTTCTGCATGGAATGAAAATTCTTTGAACAACTTTGGAAAGCCCTTCACCCAAGGATCAATCCTGCCAAAGTTTGGTTGAAATTGGACTAGTGGTTTTTCACAAGAAGATTTTTTAAGTTCACTATATAATCTATATAACACACACACACACAAACAAACACACAGGTGAATCGCTATATGCCACCGCATCGCAGATGCTGCGGTGGCATAAGAATAAAAGAAGAAACGAAATAATAACATTGAATTTTTAAAGGGGATCAGATACATATCTCTTAACGTAAACAGCATAAGAATTATTATTTTTATCTCAATTATGACGAAATGATAAAGCTGATTTTAATCATTCTTAACCCCGCTTCCTAGAAATCATCACTTTCGTGTTTGTTTAAATGATGAACTCAGCATAAGGCGGTGCTAGGGGGCGTGGGCGGTTATTTGCACTTACCAGTACCGTCCATGAACAGGCTCAATCAAACCGAGCCTGCTACATTTTCAAGTTTGTCGTGTTGGGCTTTCTTTAAATAAACTGTTTTTCCCTAATATAGCAGTTATGATGTCATATGGGGGACACAGTGATTGCCACAAAATATGATAAACAAGATCAACAAGGAAAGGCGGCGTTCAATGAACGCAACCCCCACATGACCCAGCACTAAAAACCAATGGCAAGGAGCCCAGGGGGACCCCAAACAAAAACAGGACAGGGCAAAGACAGAGCACGGACAGGTTAATCATTAAATGATAATTAATTTGTAACTGAAAGAAAATAAAAATCCCTTTTGGTGAAAAATTGTTTGCTCGGCACAATTCAAAATGGAATATACCAAATGAGTATACCAAAAGGGAACACACTTTACAATAATCACTCATGTAGAATTTACAAAGACTTTAACAGAAACATTTACTCTACTTAGTGCATTATCATTTAGCATTCTAATTATCAAAATGTATATAGTGGGTAAACAACAGCAAAGTACGGACAGAGGAAATTAAGAACATGGGTCTTTTGTAAATATGAAAGATATCTTCTAAAAAATTTAAAATTATTAGAAAAACTGGACACTTGTGATATTTATGAGAACCTTACACTTTTCATGTACTAATAACGAAAAGTCATGTCGATATCTATGAATTAATAGATTTTATTTTATGTTTTTCAGTGGATTACTGATTTATCCGTGAAAATTATATTTGATAATTTCACAGTGAAAATTATCAAAATATAATTTCACTTTTTTCAATGACGAAACTACTTTTTTAAGATTTTCCCCATGTGGTACCTCAATTTTATTTTTATTGACAATTCTGACAATGTCAGGCTGTTAAAAGAAATAGCAAGCTGAAATAGATAAATAACTTAAATGTCAAAAGTAATAAAGAGAGAAAAACTTACTTCTATTCATTCATATTCCAATCACCAAATTTCGTCTCTAAATTTTTTGTTTCGTTTTTAAAGTCTGAAAAAATACATTCCTTCCCCATGCAAAACTGCTCTTGATGACATTTGGGCATATTAAAAGTATCCTACGAGCAATAACTGCCGTATGCTTTATGAAAAATTGAAAAGCATTGACAGCCATCACTCGTAGAATAAGTAAAACAACCCAGCGTTCCTTAGCAAGCTTCCAAGTTTTCCCATTTTCCTAGCTCCTTTTCTGAATGTTTTCACATCTGTCAACACTTATTTTTTGTCTGTTACAATCCTCAAATAAGTTTTTCTTTCTTTTAAAAAGGTGTATGACTAACAAATCCAAATTATATCCCTGTGAATCTTACACAATTATTTTCCTCCCATGAAATACACAACTTTAAAAAATGGCTGCCGCTTACATTTTACAAAGCCAGGTCTAAAATAAATTCGCAGTAAGTAACAGAAATATGGATGGATGGTTGGACTTTTTCTCCTACAAGAATTGTATCTTTTTATTATTAAAACAAGCGATCATTCATATTTATTTAATAAAATAAATAAATATCACCGTCATTTAACCTTGATTGGCGGACTTATTTTTCAGCTCAAGACTTCTTGTTTTTAATGTGAAATTCCGTCTAAATGGGGCTCTCAATGGGGGAAACAAATTTTAATATTAACGTTAAAATTATGGAAATTTCGTTTTTACTTGTTTTTAAGCATAAAATAAAAAGAAAATTTGTCTGTTTGTTGTTTAAGATGTAATTTTATTTCATCTCGTGAACTTTAAAAACAGTATTCTCACTCGTGGCTACGCCACTCGTGAGAATACTGTTTTTAAAGCCCACTCGATGAAATAAAATTTCATCTTACACACAAACAAACAAATATCCTCTATGTAATAAGTTTTAAGAATTAACACGACAATTATATATTCTTTAAGTTTTTAAAGTCTTTGTAGGATTTTTTTTTAAATTAATTACGCCAAATTATTTAAGAAAAATAACGCGTGACTATTTAATAAGCTATTCAAGAAAACTTGAAGTTACAAGAAAAATTCTAATAGTCATAGAAAGGTTATTTTATGTTAAATATAATGTGTTTACTCTTTTGTCACTTGTCCTGTTTATAGCTGGGAATTTATGTCCAACGAATGAGGAAATAATATAGTAGTCCTTATTTAATAAAGTACAAGTTACTGATTCATGCAAAATTGAGGATTCGGTCATTTTATAAATTGTATGTTTAATAAATGGCAGGTGTTATTACACGTTTTATTAAATATCTGGTAAAAAATGATCCCTCGGCACCATTAAAAACAGCAAAATTACATGAAAATTACTGACTCGGTTTGATTGAATGTGTACATGAGGGATAATGAAAAAGTTCAATAAAATATGAAAAACAAGATCAACAAGGAAAGGCGGCGTTCAATGAACGCAACCCCCATATGACCCAGCAACAAGAACCAATGGCAAGGAGCCCAGGCGGACCCCAAACATAAAAAGGACAGGGCAACGACACGTTAATCATTAAATGATAAATAATTTGTAACTGATTAGGAATTCAAAGAAAATAATAATAGGCCCACAAAGGGGAAGGGGACAGGAGACCGGGGAAGGGGGGGGGGGGTTAATCAAAGAAATAAAAACTAGAGGCAATGGGGAAGATACTTACCGTAGACGAGAAAACAACAAGGGACACAAGCAAAAGTGTCACCAAAACATCCCTCACGCACCATAGCACCGGCTTGAGCGATACTTAATTCTCAACACTTAAAAGTGCTGGACTCAATGATTCCGAAGGCAGTGTTTATTCTAGGATTCGAAAAACAGGGGGGATTTTTATCGAAAAGTTAGAATTTAGTACATTTGTTGATCTTTTTCCTTCTTTCTCTATGTAAAATTTTCCCCCTGCCTCTGAAAAAATAGGGGGGAATTATCAAAAATTTGGGTGAATCCCCCCATCCCTCCTCCTAGAATAGACACTGCGAAGGACCAGAAAAATATAACAAAATACACAGACACTTGGGGTGTAGAGCTCAAAATGCCTTTAAAATCCAAATAAATGTATATTTGTCAATCCCGGCACATGTACTGATCATATTTATCAAAAACATTAATATAAGCCGTTTTGAAAAAAAAATCATTGTTCAACGTGTATAATAATACACAAGATAAAAATGCATATGTTCGCTGGAAAAATGGAAAAAATCCGCACACCTACCGTCAAAATCACCATGTATTTTATTCCGTTTCCAATACTTTCACAAAATCTTTTGGTCCATCGACACAGAGGATATAATTCTTCACGATGTAATCAATTTTAAACTTCAACGTCAATATAAACAACGCAACAGGCGAGATAAACATCGAGATTATCGCCGTTTTACATCATTTACAAAATCTTTCGACAAATTCAAACGTGGCCTACCAGCTTTGCCGTATACAAATGCGCCCCGCTTTGAATTATGGGAACCAACATATTACCGTATGGCTCCGTCTATAGCCGACTGGTTCTCATTTTCAAAGCGCAGCACATTTGTATACGGCAAGGCTGGGGAGCAACGTTTGAATTTGTCGAAAGAGTTTGTTAATGGAGTAAAACAGCGATAATCCCGATGTTTATTTCGCCTGTTGCGAAATAGACTCAGAATATTACCCTTCTTTACACGAGGAATTAAATTCATCAAAAGAAAATCTGCCTTTAGAAGATATGAAATTAATTAAATTGCTTTTTATTTCTATGGTATTACATTTGTGGAAATACTTAATATCACGGATTTTAAAGAAGATATGGTATTCTATCAGATATAAAAACATTGCACGTTTGTAAAGATGTTATTTTCCTCCCTTTCCAAACTAAAATTTTATTTGCCCCAGATTTTTTTCTTTTGCATATCGAGCAAAGATTTTGCCTTCGTTTGTGTTTGTGTGACGGAATGTAAATAAATATTTAGTAAAAGTTAAAATTAGATATGATATATATTCCCCTGATTTTCTAAAGAGGACGTTCAGAAAAAGTAAATATCATACTTAATAAAAAACCTAATGTTTTTTCCATAGTGTTTAATCTTCAACTGATGACCCAAGGCTATCAAAACCCGAATTAATCAACGTTACGCCCTATTTAGTCCGATTTAACAAAACGATATAAAACCGAATTTAGTATTTTCCACGCATTTTTATTCACCAGAATTTCCAATCCCGTTTGAGTTTGCTTTCTGTCACCGATGGCCGTTTACACTAAAATCACGCATGAAAACCGATCATAACAGCGAGTAAATTTAAAATTAAATAGCCGATTGGGGACCGACCGTCTTTGTAACTGGCCCTTAAAGGCTTGTATGTACATCCGCAGTCTAACCAGACTCTATACTGTTGGTAGCTCAATCTTTGTATTTTCATATTGAATTATCAATTTTTGAATGGACAGTTCCACATTGAAGCTAGATAATTCTATTTAAGAAATTCAGCGGGTTAAAGGTGAACATGGGTAGGACTGTAGTTTAGAAAAACGTTTGAAAGTGTTATGTCTATTTAGAAGAACAGTGCTTTTTCTATAACTTTAATGGTGCAATTTATTGTCTAGCCGCCTTACTTTATTTCTCTCGGGGTTTCTGTTTCCAACTTGTTTCTGTTTGATTAGCTATGTCGAGAAGTAAATGGGCATTTTCCGGAATGGTTCAGACATTAACAACGTTACCCTTATCACATTTTCGGCATTTAATCTTTTATCTGCGGCATGAATTGTTATTGATATATTAATTCAAGCATTCTTAAAAAAGGATTTGAAGACTTCTATGGTTATGTTTTGATTTCTCAAATTGCGAAAGAACTATTTTTTCCATTTATTTCTAGCTTTAACCACATTGTAAAATTAGATATTATCTGCAGACTAGTATGAACTTTGCTCGAGGGAATATTTACATACGCTTTTGTTAATTTTACGCACAAATGCATTAACGTTACTTAAAAAAATAGGAACCGATTTGGAACCAGGGTGATTAAAGTAGAATTCTCATGACATTTACTATCTTATTTTTTAATTTCTATATGTATGATAGATTACTAGTGCTGTTTGAATAATAATCATGATGATAATATTTTTTTCGATATTTGTCAATGTTATAAATATGTGCTTGTCGTGAAAATGAGAAAACTTAAATGAAATAAATTGTTTCTCATCCAAAATTATATAATGATAAATTAAGGTTCATGCAGATATCACATTCCATCCTTTTTATTACATAACACTGCTTATATGTGTTTTATTAAGAGTGACCGAAATCACACAAAGAAGCTTTATCTAAAAAACAAAGTATATATATATTTTCAAAACAAGTTTGATTTAAGATAGTTTAAGTTGCATATAAGACTTAAGTTAATAAAGGAGGAATGCTGGAGTATATCGTTTGGATTTAACGGGCTTTTATAACCACATGTTTTTTGTTGTTGTTTTTTTAACGGAGCCTTTCAATTAATGTTTAAACAGTATATACAGAACACAAGCAATAATGTATTGATATACATCTTTATTGTTCTTTTAAACTCTTATAATTATGAAATACACTTTTAAGGATACTGTGATTTTAAGCTGTTATTCTGGTGGAGTGATATACTGTTGACTCTGTTTTGCGGTGTTTTGAGAGATACATGATGTGTATGAGTTCCATTTCTGCATGTTTTTTATACCCAAACAGTCGAGTAGTTTCACTGTAATATTTTTTTTTAATTTGCTATGGCCCGACACATATTGATACATGAATTTCATATTTATCGTTGTTTTCGTTGGCCAGACAAATGATTATATTCTAGGAAAAACACACACGCATTCAAAGAATCATTAATTAGATATTTTCTGAGAAGGTTTTCTCCATATTAACACCACTGAAATCTTTTTTATTCAATAGTTTATAGCACTAAATAATTCAGCCTTTAAGAAAGGAAATTGCGTTCGACAATTACTTTTTATTATCGAAATCCTTTCTTAGGAAAAGTTCATACATTCAATAAAATGAAATAAATAGGATAGAAACTAATGAAAATATTTTGATTGAATGAATTTTATGACGAATTTTTATTCTCTTTAGATTTGAAATATGCACATAATGCCCCCTTTTAAAATGGCAATTACCCTTTATTACCCCCTAGAGACAGATTGTATGAAAAGTATGTCACCTAATTATTGCTAATCGCAGCATTTATTATCTGCCTGAAATTCTAAGAAAAACAAATGTGTATATTTATGAAATCTAGACACGTAAGGAAATAAAGACTGTCCTAAAAAATTGATACTAATATACCTATTTCTAGAGAGTCAAGTGCAGTTAAGTCATTTTCTAAATAATGTCCATCTTATGTGTACTTCTTGATTATCAAAGGCGTGCTTGACAAAGGTTGAAAAAACATTTGCTTCGTTTATTAGGTTAAAAATAAAGAGATAAGAAAGTATATCATGCAAGAACAACTGACTTAATCGATTGGCCAGTACTTTTGTAGTTTCTGATTTTCTTACAGTACAAAAAGACTTCAATCATCATTCGTAATTTAACATTAGCGTTCTGTCCTAATTTTTCATCCCTTTTCCTCAAACTTGTTAAATTAGTTACAGCACGAAATACGCTTTTTTCCCTGAGACTTTGTTGAAAATAAACCTAACGTTATGTAGTTTTAAAGTGATTTAGGTATTTTGACAACGCTTCAATTCGTGAAGAAAGGCATGTTAATTCTCATTTAAAAACGTGTCATCAAACACACACGTTCGTTTAAAAATATTTATAAAGAATGTAGACAAGTGACAAGTAAGGTACAATCATTTGTGATGTCTCTAATATCAAGGATTTTGTCATACTATGGCAAGACAAACATGTTCCAAGCATTGTAAATGAAGCATTTGGCTCTTAATTGACCATTTTACAAAATAGTTATAAGTAGTAGTAATATCACCATCTGTATTTTTGTCAAGAATAGTTTTAACACGATATTTAAGAGGTATTCTTATGGCTTAAATTGTTTTTATCCAAAGTTTTGACAAAGCATTAACATTTCAGATCGTAATATTATATTGAATGAGACTTTGTCATATGGCCTTGCCAAAATATGATCTGATATGTTAAATGCAGATTCCTGTAAATTGATATAATTGTGTGTTGTATATTTTTTTAATTCTTGCTTATTTTTGGTTAATCAAAGAAAGAGATATATGTAAGAATCCTCTTTTATTACAAGAGGTATAAGTGACACGTAGCAACCACGCAAAGCGAATACTAGTAGGTCTACAATGGGCACATTTTGCATTTAATTTAGTAGTTCAAGTATTGTCGAAATCAATATAATTTCATCATCTGGCAATAGATGTTCTCAAAACATGTGGCTTGAAACAAAAATATTGATAAATTTGTAAGTGATTTAGAATGACCATATATTTGATAATAATGATATTTTGTACTAGAATACTTCATTATCTGCTTTATGAATGTACGTAATATCGGATCATGTATCTCACATTTGCCACACTTCCATGTACGTATTTTTCTTGTGGTTTGTTATTATGTCTGATATTAAATTATATCAACGTAATTAGTTATCGTTTTACAGATGTTCTAATATATTAGACAAATTTACTTTAATTTCATGACGATGTTGACCAAAAACTATATGACTTTGTGCTTTTCTTGTTAGAAATCATCTACAAAATTAACCTCTCAAATGAAGTCACTAAAATCAAAAAAACCAATACATCTCAATCTACTCGACGGTCTACATAAAACCGATGCAATCTAAATCTGTACGAGAACCAAGTCTAACCGCACTGTTGTTGATTATTGTTACAATTACACTATTGTTGTTCCTGGAGATGATTGTATTGGCATTGTTAACTTGGATATAATGAGGAACTAGGACAATCTGGAGAGAAATGTAAGTGTTTGATTTTGTAATTGCTAATTATATGCAAATATTAGAGATGAAGGGTTTACAAACAGACTATTCATTATGCTCGAATGACTTCAACTGACTGTCAAATAGGCAATAAACAATTTCTCTAGTGTATTCTATCTTGAAAAAATTTTGCAACTTGATTTTAACAATGTCATGTATAAGATTATATATACAATTACACTGAAAAAATAATTTGAAAACGATTTATGAAGACATATCTTTAGTGATTTCCTTACCGTAAATTAAATGTCTGCCCACTTTATCGTGCCTAAAACATAATCCTAACTCTCCCCTTTGGCTTTACACGCAAATGTGATGGAAATTCAATAAATTATGATATGGTGATATAATGCAAAAAATGTTAAATTTTATCTAATTGACGCCGTTGTGTGCTTTATATATTTAGATTTTTTTTATCATTTTTATTGATTTAGTCAAGCGACATTCAAATTATTGGAGTGGAAGTTATGTTTATTAACAAACATGATAATAAACAGTGTTTATTCTGATTATAAATCTAATGTTCAATATCATATTTTTATACAGATAAATAAAAGTCTGTAATTATTTGTTCATGCGAAAACCATAATCATTAGATTATGATCTGAACAATTATTTATTTTCATGATAAATTTTGTCGTGTGCAATTTTAGCTCGCATGTGTCGTGGGTGTTACTTTACCTCTGTGTGTTTCAATTAGTTATTTAATTCCGTATCTTTTTAGCTTCAGGACCATAATCACAAAATATCAAAAAGATTTTCTTTACAGCAATATAATTAGCTGTTTCTAAGAGAGACTAGCATAGAAAAGCATATTTCATAAATTTTGAATAATATACTCATAAAATCGCGTGATATCAGATATCATAGATTGTTTCAAGGAATGGAAATGAAAATTTAAAAAAATAAAATGAATACATTCAAAGCAATTCCCTACACATTTCATTCCTTTCTAAGATCTGAAATATATTATGTTATATATATTATTTTTTCATGACATGTCATTTGTTTCCGCTTTGCTTATCAACTTAGTTATCGGAAGATGATCCCTCGAGATGTTTTTTTTCTAGGAGATGTAATGATTTATATGTTTTAAAGTAGATATAATTTTCACACGACACATTAGATTGAAATTCTTATAATATCACAATGAAATTCTAAAAACGTATTTTAATCATATACTATGGATGATAAAATATGAAAAAGTATCATCACCTGACATTTGAGGTATATGATACTTTGCATATAATAAATGTCAAATGTAGGTTTGATAAATGGTATTTACTCATTGTTTCAACATTGTAATATTTCAACCAGTGATGCAACAACACGTTTGACATTGATATTACTCACACAAATAATTGTATTGTTTCTAGGGAAAATACAAATTGTTCGAGTTAAACGATGTTCGAGTTAAACAATCTTCACCCAGATAGGAGTTGTAACATTTAAGTTTTTTGCATTTGCTTCAAAATAATTCAAGTAATTAAAAAAAATAATCAGTTTTTTTTTTTGGAAGGATGCTGTTTTAATCGCACAGAAATTTAAATCTTTACATTATATTTGATACGAATTTAAAAATAAAACAATCTGTCATTGCATTAAACCATTTTATATATTTATACCCTTATATAGAAAGCTATTGAAATTTATTTTTTAACTAACTGATAACAAAATTTTGCAAAGAAGTGTTTCCGAGATTCTCTCAACCAGGGCTGGGAATCAAAACTGCGTCGTATCCTACAAAATGTAAACAAACGCCGCCATCTTGGAACGAAAAACGTATGTTTTTGTTTATAACTTTTTTTGTTGGAAATGACTGAAAACCAGATATATGTATTAACACGCTACACTTTTTTCTGCTTCGTTCGGTATATATTGCTTGCACAACTATTTTGTAAAACAAAAGTTATAGCGAACTTGCATCTCGAAGCGGAGCAGAATTTTTATGAAAATGTGTGGATACGACGCAGTTCATATTGCTTTATCTATCTTTTTTTCCTTCAAATCAATTATATATTTGTTTCAGAGTTCACCATAAACTTCGTAATATAATTTTGCATCATTTACTAAAATTTCGTTAAAAAGAGATGTTTATTTTCTTAGAAAATAATGATTTTTACGAAATGATACGACGCAGTTGAAAATAAATTATGATACGACGCAGTTGTATTTTTGGCAGTCTTTTCAATAGGGACAATTTTGGCAAAATATTTCTATTTTATGGAATAATTACTTGCGCTAGATAAAAAACCCAGATCATTTGCGGTGTATAGCAATGTTCTGTTGCTTTTGATTATTTAGAATACATTGTGTCATGTCCAATATAACATTGAATTTGAAAGTTTACATTTAGGAAGCTACTTTTCAGTTAAACATAAACATGTTACCTAATTGATCATAATATCTGAAATTATTTCTTATATTTTCCTGTATGTTCAATATTATCCCTAATTTTTTTCTCAAAAAATTTAGAAATCTATTAACTTGAATTCATGTTGGATAGCTACGCTCTAAGTTAACTGGACATATAGAAATCTATTAACTTGAATTCATGTTGGCTAGCTACGCTCTAAGTTAACTGTGGTTCTGCATGTTGGGTAAAGACTGCTTTTTTGTGGTTTGTTTTCAAACTTTCACTCTACACATTAGCTTTACTAGGGGCGAGGACCTCAGGTGCGCCTTTGTGCATTATTTCAGACAAAATGTTGCACCTGCAGAGAACCATCGACATTTTGAAACTAGCTTGATAGGTTTTCCACACGAAAGAATAAAAAGAACCTGATGATTTTCGAATTCATAGCAGTTCAGTTCAAGTTATTTGAATTCAGTAAACATAAACAGCTCGGCCACGGTCGGACACACCTGTCTGATTTGTTTTTTTCAACAAAATTTGTTAACGTCAGCTGTACAAATAAGCAGCTTTTTTATTAACTTCTAGCGTGAAGTTTTAAGATTATAAATATTTGAATTAATTATAAAGAGAATAACATTTAAATTTCTTATTTCGGTATGATTAGCAGAAACTTTTTCAATGTAAACAGGGGGTAATCCTCTGTGAAGTCATTTTCTGAAAACCTTTGTTTAAGTTTACAGGCAATTCATTATCAAATAAAAATCACACTTTAGTATGAAGGTATGTTAAGATGCCATGTCTCTAGTCTGTTGAAAATTCGATGTGATAATCTGACCTAAATTTTCTGTTTAATATTGTGAAAACTTCTTCAATACTGTTGAAAGATCATGTCTGTCTATATCTTTATCACATTTATCGGTGCACAGCGTTAAATACCTTTGCAAAACAGACACCTTCTTTACAAAATAATCTATAGTTGTATCATATGTAAATTTAAAGTTTTTTAATGGAGAAGAATGATACAGAAGTGCAAATATAGAAAATACATTCCGTAGACCTTTCCTCATCGGCGATAAAGAAATGCAATACGACAAAATCAGAGGTAAAGTTTCGCGGCGCTGAACATAAAATGACTAAACGGAACGCATAACCTACTTGCAAAAATATATTGTAGCTTAACCATTTATAATATAATTTTAAAAATTTAATGTTCAGTTTCAAATAATAAAGCTCATCTGTTCTCACCGATTATTAAGAAAATGAATACAATAAAATCGGCACGTAAAAGACATAAGTAATAACGGAATTGACGGAAATTATTGCTAATTACAAGTAACAAAGGTAGGCATGCAATTTGCGCATAGCTCTCTTCCGATAGCAAGAGACCTTTTCAAAATTTGTAATTCTTTCTCTTTTTTTTTTTAAAAAAAAAAGGTCATTCCTGATTAATACTAGTACAGGGTCCAGGAGAGGTTACACTGGAATCAAAAATAGTAATCACTCCCATTTCGAACTCACGGGAACAATTTTAGAAGCATGCTAAGGCAACACTGGAACACGTTGTCATATGGGTGTGCGATCACGTGTTTCAATGTATATCGCATTTGATACAGCTTTTCGGAATTTGTAGATGCTTATGATAGGTACTTAAATGCGACTGAAAAATGCAGCCTTAATAGAATTGTATTACATTTTCATTTTTATGGAACCATTGAGTGACCTCTGCTTTTGACATAAGTTGTTAACAAGAAATGTTGTTGGACGTTATTAGCATACCTAGCACATAATTTAAATAGTTTAAAACCAATATGCAGCCTGCAATGAAAATACAACTGCGTCGTATCATATTTTATTTTGAACTGCGTCGTATCATTTCGTAAAAATCATTATTTTCTAAGAAAATTAACATCTCTTTTTGATGAAAATTTAGTAAATGATGCAAAATTATGTTTTGAAGTTTATGGTGAACTCTGAAAACGAGTATATAATTGATTTGAAGGAAAAAAAGATAGATAAAGCAATATGAACTGCGTCGTATCCACACATTTTCATAAAAATTCTGCTCCACTTCGAGTTGCAAGTTCGCTATAACTTTTGTTTTACAAAATAGTTGTCTAAGCAACATATACTGAACGAAGCGGAAAATAGTGTAGCGTGTTAATACATATATCTGGTTTTCAGTCATTTCCAACAAAAAGAGTTATAAACAAAAACATACATTTTTCGTTCCAAGATGGCGGCGTTTGTTTACATTTTGTAGGATACGACGCAGTTTTGATTCCCAGCCCTGTCAACGTAATGGTATTTCGTTACAAAAAGGTTGCTTACACCAATACATACACAGAGAAATAATTTTGAAATTCACGTTTCATCACTTATATCATTTTATTATAAAGGAAAATTGAATTTATGAAATGTTTCAAAGTTAACTCTTCTATAAGAAAGTAAGTTAGTTATACATCTAAATCACCTGTACGCGTTAAATTGTCCGATCGCTTATTGCTTCTTATTTGCCCTGATAAATCAATAAAAAATGCTGGGCAACTTAATCGATTCTAGGCATTTTCCCCTGAAATCCAATGTTTCTGTTGAGAAGAAAAAAGGACAACAATATTTCAGAGTAGACATAATAATCTCTCTGAGTCTGATATATTTATAAATAGATACACTAAGAGACCTGTGAAACAGGTTTTTATATTCGTTGATAAGATTTCCGAATACAAGAATTCCCTCGAAAGCAACGAAACCAAGAGGGTCATGATGGCCCTGAGTCGCTCTCCAGACACAAATGCTTTTCAGTGTTGGAAATTATCCATTGTCAATATTTTCTAATAATAACTTTGAGAATAGAATATGTTTAAACAATAATTTGAAGAAATGCCATGACCTGGGGCATTTAAGCTTTAGCTTAAACGGGTCCAATCAAATTAATATGAGCAAACTTGATAAAAGACTACCTAAGAATGCTACAAAGTTTGGTGATCAATTATTTCAGTAGGAAATGATGTTCAAAGGTTTTTTTCTATTTTTGGCTTTAGTGGCCCCTAAAAGAGGCTAATCAAATTAATATGAGCAAATTGATAGTAGAGTACCCAAGAATACCACAGACTAAGTTTGGTGATCATCCATCAATTAGTTCTGTAGAAATTGACGTTTAAAGGTATTTCTATTTTTAGCTTTAGCGGCCCCAAAATGGGCCCAATCGAATTTGTATGAGCAAACTTGATAAAAGACTACAAAAGAATGCTACAGACAAAGTTTGGTGATCATCCGTCACTTAGTTCTGTAAAAATAGACGTAAAACGTATTTCTATTTTTAGCTTAAGCGGTCCCTAAAAGGGTCTTATCAAATTAATATGAGCAAACTTGATAAAATACTAACAAAGAATGCTACAGACAAAGTTTGGTGATCATCCATCAATAAGTTCTGTGGAAGATGTTTAAAGGTTTTTCTATTTTTAGCCCTAGAGACCCCTTATAGGGGCCAATCAATTTATTATGAGCAAACTTGATAAAAGACTACACAAGAATGCTACAGACACAGTTTGGTGATCATCCATTTATTAGTTCTGTAGTAGAAGATATTTAAAGGTTTTTCTATTTTTAGCTCTGTTGACCCCTTAAAGGGGCCAATTGAAATGACATGAGCAAATTCAAGTGTGACTGTCACAATAATGCTACATTCCAAATTTGAAGTAAATCTGCTTGGCAGTTTCAGAGAAGAAGACGAGTTTTGATGCACGACGACGGACGCCGGAGCATCCCCCTTTGATATAAATAGCTCACCCTAAACCTTCGGTTCCGGTGAGCTAATAAAAACTGAGAAAATTAGTAATATCAGTTTATCTGAGTCTGTCTGTTCATATAGCAACATTTCCATCGCACTATCACTGGTTAATAGTAATAGTATAACAATTTTTGTCGCAAAAGATTACAAAATAATGTGTGAACAGACTTTGATACCTACCGCAAAGTTTATGCGAGTCTTTAAATAGATAAAAAAAACTGCTATTTCGCGTTGCAATTTAAATCATGTGTCTGAACACAAAAATTGTTACAATGAAAGTTTTCTATATTTGCTTTTATATGCATCTATATTTTTCAAGAAAATTTAAAAGTGAAAAAATGAAATTGTCAAAAAAAATGTTCAATACTAAAAATTTAACTTTTTCGTGTACAGGTTGCACTATAGACTATCACCATTTTTCCAGTTTGTTCTGTTGTAACCCCTATTTCAAACATGTTTGGATAATGTATTTGGCAACCGATCCTTCAAACAGGCAATCTTGGGCAACTACCGAGTAGTTCGCAAGTAACTGACTACTTATCGAATCGGCAATGAAAAATAAATATGACCTTAAGTCGCAATGTACGTTTGTTGCGAGGATGTTTTACCTCGGCCGAGGATTTAACCAGCGCCATCTAGATTACAAATTCAACACTCTCCTTTTTTGATGGACTACACAATACAAATTGTCTTACGGAATGTAAAAGCAATATTTAGTAAAATTAAAATTTAAAATGATATTATTCCCCAATACTCAAGGGCTAGACAAATTAATTTTGTAAAACCCAATGTTTTCAAAAACACATAGCTGCTAAAGAAAAATTGCAAATGTTGAGAAAGTGAATTGGGGATTGTAATTTTTTATGTTTCGATTAAGAAAAAAGATAAACAAATCAAAAGGAAAACGGCTTCCCTTAAAAGTATAAAAACTTTTTCAGATAACAGGTAAGTATACATTTTAGGTTTTTTTCTGCTTTTAAAAAATATCATTCCCTTACCCCTCTTTAAATTTTTTTGACACGCCTTTTTTATCCATCATTTTACTTTTACATATATTTCTGTCGCGATGAAAACATCTATTTAAGATCTTTTTTGTCTGCTATTCATCTAATCTTCTGAGATATACACTTTATATATTGCTCAATAAAAGAACGATGTATTGTTACTAGACAAACTTTTCCCCACTCATCTGATCTAGAACATTATCAAATTGAGGGAAAGTTAAGCTTTAGTTGCTGATACATTAGTTCATATTATAAATCGTTCAATATTATCTTGGGATTTCTTAAGGAAATATGTGTCTGTATATAAAA
Organism: Ruditapes philippinarum; assembly: GCF_026571515.1. Classification (NCBI taxonomy): domain Eukaryota; kingdom Metazoa; phylum Mollusca; class Bivalvia; order Venerida; family Veneridae; genus Ruditapes; species Ruditapes philippinarum. Next base: position 19,291 of record NW_026858842.1, read on the forward strand.
TATCACGTACATTCAAATGTTGGAAAAGACATCATAAGTTTTCCTCATAGAATTTATGCTGTATTTTAATACACTTGTGATTAAAGCAACGAATGCAAATGTAATTAAAATTTATAAAAAAAACCAGTCCCTATCAGGCTGTGTTGTTATTTGATAAGGATACAAAAACAAACCAGAGCTATTTCGCTTTTGAAACTATAACCATATTGGTTCTTTGCAAAAAAAAAAAAAAAAAAAAAAAAGAAATAGTATAAAATTATGAGTACATGTAGTTTAGTCTGAGATAGGTTCCCAATTCTATAATACAATGTCTAGCATCTAAATATTAACTTATTCAAGCATAGTTACCATAAGTAAATAACTGAAATAACACATATAAATTATTAAATGACTTTGTAAATACTAAGGAAAATGTTGAAGAAATATAAAATGTACGAGTATGTTTCACCAGTTTATAAAATGAAGACAAACAACACATTGAAATAATAATGGGAATGAATGGGAAGAAATGGTGAAATTGGAACTCTATGGTGACCGCCGTATGAACAAATCTGCGGATGTTTATAAATTCAAAATTTCACAATTTTCATATTCTGCTTAAGTCTGTGCTAGAGGGCGTGGGTATTTTAGTACATGTATCTTGATATGTATTACATTACGCTGCTGTTTTTGTGCAATTTGATCATTTTCGAAAAAAATTTAAATTAACCTGAGTAACTTAAAGTTTGAAAATATAATATAAGGCATCGTTTAAATAGATAAATAACTGAAATAACTTACGGACGACATAAAATATTTATCATAAAACACTTAATTTAAAGATTAATTTTACCATTAGATCAAAATTTTACCTAAACTTGTTTTGAAATAGTTTCAAAACTACAGATGATCAGTGCAAAGTGTAGTGAGAAGTTTATTTTGTCTTTCATCGTCTGTGCTTATTTGTACACATATCTTCTGTTTAAAAGTAAGACATAAAAAGCAATTACCCACATAACGCAGTTTTTCCAGGCCTGATTTATCCATGCCTGATTTGTAGGACAAAAATAAAATATCTCCCACGAAAGAACAACCTTAGAGAAACGTACAGGTAATGTGTTTATTACACATGGTAATGCAGTGAGAATTTCCCTGGCTAATGAACAAATTCAATATTTTGGTCTATGTCTTAACAAACCTCTTATTATTATTAATATTCATGAGAAAATAAACCGTTTCTAACTTTGCGTAAACCCTGTCTGTACTGCGTTAAACTGCAAGTCGTTTAAGATTCTTGAACTACACCGCCTATTTAATATGAAACATAATTGTCTATAGAAACGTAATACACTTGCAATTACAGTGTTCATATATTTATTTTTCATATTTGACATTTTCTTTATTTTAAAACTCGTGAAGCATTTATTTAATTAAAAACAGTGATAAAAGTATTGTTTGTTATGTAGCAGATGAAACAAGTAATTTAATTGTTTACGGTTATGTGTGCATTGATATCAAGATATCTACGTCTCAGAAAACGTTTGTTATACTTTAGGGTCATGTTTATTTTATGTTATCATGTTTTGTTTGGCATCTGTGTACAAGTCAAATACTATCAGTTTATTACTCAACAATGTATAATGCACTCCCTATTTCACACAACAGTCACTAAGGGATAAAACAAACACCTAAACTGTTTTTGTTTAAAGTAAAATATACAGTTACTTCGAGTACAGTTTAGATTTGATATGGAAATAAAATAACAAACCTAGAACAATACGGACTTTATATGGATTTAAAACATGTAAAATAACAGGGTAAATAGAATACAATATGCATTTGATACGATTTGTACAGAACTCGTGAAATGAAAAGAAGGCTATTTTAATAAGATTAAATTAAACGATGATTTCTATGGGGACATCACGCGATGCAAATGCTAGTATTTAATTGGTTACATTTTATAAGGTGTGGAATAAAGTTGAATAACAATTACTTCATCCCTCAATACGGACAAGGTTATATCGTGACACAACTACAAATAAATAATATAGGCAAGAAATTTTATCGATGTTTTACAACTTACTTTTAATGATTAAGAATACAACCGTCAAACATAATTCATCATTCATTGATTATTGTATATAGTTAACACCTGACGCATCTGAGGTTAATCTCAATGACGTACACTCTTGATTTTAAGGTATTTAAATTGAGATTATTTCACAGTCGAACGTCTGTGTGGCGAAATGTATAAAAGTTTCTTCAAGCTTGTTCCCATCGTAAAAAAATCTTATAATTTAACATACTCTTTTATGAGAAACATTCGTGATTTTAACCTTGTTTTTCGGATAAATATCAAATTATTTGTAATACATATTGTATGTTAAGCAATACATGTAGAATGACATTTACGCCATAATGATGTCTATCATTAAAACGAATAGTTGCTACTGTACAATAATCTAAGCTCGAGCTGAAGATCACATTTTCAAATGGCATATGTGCTGTTAAGTATTGGGAAAAGCTTAAAAAATCTTTCAAGGTATCAAATCTTGGAGACATTCTTAAATAGTTTTATTGATTAAAACATCTGAAATCCGGAACATAATTTTGTGTTTGCCAAATTTACTGATGGCGTGAAATAATTGTCCATACTGTTTTAAAAATCTTACGTCTCGTGACACGTTGATATCAAAATGTCTTAGGGGACCCATAACGTGAACAGCTGATTCCATTTTCGAGTACTGTCCATGAAAAGGCTCAAATCGAGCCTGCAACATTTTCAATTTTGCAGTTTTGAAACGTGTTCATGACATAACCATAATGATATCACTAACAAAACCAAAATGAAGGTATTTCATTTCGAAAATAATATGTGTAAACAATGCTAATTGCTGTTCTGAATTTATATTGATACTATTATCTTTGTCTTATTATCTGATGTAATAACTTAATGAGATAGCAATGTAGCATTTTTTTAAGCGGGAACTTACAATATTAACACGAGATTCATGTAAATTGCTCATAGAAAATAATAAATGAAATACATAAACTCTCTTAAACATATATTTTATATATGAACAAATTTAATAAATTAGTCATGCATATTTCGGACTTATTGGTGATCAACAAATCATTGTATTTGGCTCATTTGCATATCCAACATATTAAATAGCTTTAATTGTACTTTATGACAATTCAGATCGACATGCAATTATAATTACATTGTTCATACAGATTAATTCATGTTTTTATTATTAGGAAATTATCAGAATGATCCACACTTAATCGATTGGCATGTTCTAGTGTCGCCTTTGTTTCCTTATACAATAATCATCATTTGAAGCTATTACATTTAGTACTTTGTAATAATCGTTGTACACTCTTCCTCGACTTTGCTTAATTAGCTATTGCACGAAACTAATCGCCGTTCTTATTCACTGTCCTACTTGTTTCGTATGCTTCAGTATCAACACAATTGTAATTTTACACAAGCGGTAAGCAACACTTATAATAATTATAGAGTAATTAGTAATAGAATATTTTTTATTTAATCATGATGTATGTTGTTATGATAGAATCCATGAAATTATCAGTTTGAATTTTTGAAACATATTTTTTTTAAAGAAAAAAGAGAAAGTAAATGATCTTTACAAGTTAGATAACTTTCATTTTAGGGCGGAACTAACGTAAGGTTGCCCTCTAACATTATAAATGTTAAGCAACATACTGTTTGATTATTCAGTGGAACCCAAACT